>NC_072732.1:2744629-2813643 GCF_026930045.1 Uloborus diversus
TGAGAAACGTGTTTTTGATGCTACCGAATCGCAATGACCATTCACCTCTGCTAATATCTAACTGTTCTCCGGATTATACGTGCTAGTTAATGCAAGGGTGTAAACGGATAATCGAAAAACGCGTATAATCCGAAAATGACCGATCACGCAGAAAAGTTTGTACTTGGAGGCTATAAGTAAAGTGCACGGTGGTACATAAAATACTTCGGGTTTCGTGACGATGCTCTATACTGATACAAAAAACAATACATTGGAACTAGTAGTGAAATTTGGAACAACATTTTTCATAATTATTAGCTTTAATTAATTTAAAAATTTTAAATTTAGATTTTTGGCTGCACGGATTTTGCATTGAGTAAGCGCTCTATGGGAAATTTGAAATGATGGACCTGGTTTATGTTTTTCACCTATCAGCCCTGGTCATCACCGGTAGGGGGTGTTCATTGCTCCCCCCCCCCCCCCGGTTTGGAAAAAAAATTCTTTTTTTGGACTTATAGTTTCTGTTCTTTTTCGGCAAAATTTGCATTGAGTAAGTGCTCTATGGGAAAATTTGAAATGACGGCTGGTCATATGTTTTTCACCTATCGTTCGAGACGGCATGTTGCCAGCGGTCCTTATCTCGGCGAGCAGCGTTCTTTTCCCGCCACACCCTCCCCCTTCCGCTTCCGTCCTCTTGTTTATCCTCGGATACTCTGCCCAAACACAAACACCCCCGTTTATTTATCTGACTCCCGCCGACCTCCCCATTAGAACAGCACTCGGGGGGAATAGGTAATTACCATTGTCTGTCTGCCCGGACTCGAATCGAATCAACAAGTCCGTTCGGAAATCCCCCGCCGACGTGGGACTCGATCATTCGTTTTGGTTCGCTGACTCCCCCTCTTTCAAAATATTATCACCTTATCATCACACTGATCATCTTCCTATCAGTGGTGGAGCCAGGATTCTGGTTCAGGAGGGGTCCTGACCAGTGAGCCAGACAGAGACGTACCCAGGAGTTCCTTAAAAGGGGGGGGGGGGGGGTAGCTCCGGATCCAGTCAATGATTTGTGTGTGGGGAGGGAGGGAGGGAGGCAGGGGTGGACTGGCCCATTGGCCCCCGGGCCGATGCGCCCTCCCGCCTTTGCGCCCTCAAGCTTGACACTTTTTTTTAAATTTGTTGAATTTCCTCTAGCTTTTAACCCCCCCCCTTTTTTTGCACATTGTCCCCCTTTTTGCACCTTTTTCTTTTTATACCTTCCTTTTTTTTCTTTTTGGACCTTTACCCCCCCCCTTTTTGCACTTTTTTTTACACCTTTCTTTCCCCAAGGTTGGCACCATCTCAAGGGACCCAGTCCCGCCCCTTGGAGGGGGGGGGGTATTAATGCATGACTAGGTTATAGTTGAACCGAAAATAGGTGGGAGGGAGAAAACGTGGTGATCATGCTTCAATACAGTACGGTTAAGGTAAAAACTGCAAGATTAATCAATGTACACGACATGCATCTCGTACCATACTATTAGTACACATTTCAAATTACTAATTAATTTGTAATAAATTGTATTTTTTATTGTAAATATTTGTTATGTAACCATTATTTTAGCTTTGTATTGTAATGCTCTATGAAATAGGTAATAGAACATTACAATTCTTTGCAGTTGCGGCGATTCGGGAAAAGTGAGGGAGGGGGGGGGGGGGGGTCCCCACTTTTTATGCTTTATTTATTTATTTTATTTTCCAATTTAGAAACCAAGACTAAAAATCATAAAAAAAGCAGAAATGTCAAAATTTTCAGAACATAATTCATTGTTTTACTTTGTATATCTGTTCACGAAACATTATTTCTCACAAGCAGTCACTTTTAGTTTATGTGTTCATTGTTTAGCTATTAGTAAATCGACAGTTTTACTTTTAACAAGCCATACTTGTTTAATTATTCACTAAACACTCAAAATCATTAGAAAAACGTGAGTTAAGTAGTTATATTTACTTCAATTACCATTCATCTGCCCTGAAAACCAGTCCTAGCAAAATTTTGTACTTTTTTTTTTTTCTCTTTCATTTGATGTATCACTTGTGGCTGTAAGTTTGGTGTAATAAATATTATAACATTTTAAAAGCCCGCTATTCGTTTTGAAACATCCTTGTATTTTACTGTGCATATGCAAATTTATATATTTATACTTTTCCTGTGACAACGCCTCTGGGATTGCAGTTTTATACTGCGGCCTCTGGGACGAGCAGCAAAAACTGTAAGACTGCGGCGGCATGATGTATACAATATAATTGTTCTTCAATAAAACCAAGAAAAACTACATTTGTGTCAGCCTCAGCTATTTCTCAAAATAAGTTATACAGTCCACTACCAGCGACCAACAACCCTGTATTATCAAATTATAAATAATTCACTGAATTTTTGGTGCTTCAACAATGAAGTGATGCATTAATGCAGTCGCGAATGCTATGGCACGAGCCTCATTGTTGGTGACGTCAGAGCGTTACTCGGTCAGTCATTTTGGCTATTAAATGTACGAGGGTTATTGTCTGGCTGGTTGTTCTACCCAAACGTATGTCTTGCATCGGGATCGAGAGGGAATGCTTCGTTTAAGACAAATAATAATTAAATTAATAATAATTAATAATAATAATTAAATTAATAATAATTAAAAAAATGTTTATTTGAATTCTTGGCATCTTGTATTCAAATTATGTTTTCCGCAATCACGAACGTGTGTGTGTATGTATGCGCGTGTGTGTTTGTGTAGGTGCATGTGTGTGGGTGCGTGTGAGTGTATGCATGCATGTGTGTGTGAGTGTTGTGTACGCGCGTGTGCGTGTAGGCGTTCGTGTGTCTAGGCATGTGTGTGTGCAGTCATGAGTGTTTATGTGTGTGTGTAGGAGTGTGTATGTGTAGGAGTGTGTATGTGTAGGAGTGTGTGTATGTGTAGGAGTGTGTGTATGTGTAGGAGTGTGTGTATGTGTAGGAGTGTATGTATGTGTAGGAGTGTGTGTATGTGTAGCAGTGTGTATGTGTGGGAGTGTGTGTATGTGTAGGAGTGTGTGTTTGTGTAGGAGTGTGTGTATGTGTAGGAGTGTGTGTATGTGTAGGAGTGTGTGTATGTGTAGGAGTGTATGTATACGTAGGAGTGTGTGTATGTGTAGGAGTGTGTATGTGTAGGAGTGTGTATGTGTAGGAGTGTGTGTATGTATGTATGTATGCGGGTGTTTGTGTGTGTGTGTGTGTATGAATGCGTGTGTGTGTGTGTAGGATATGGACGCAACCTGGACACGGTTTTCGCTAGAGGAGCAGCATCGTGAGGCGGCCGATCGACGGTGATGCTGCAGAGGGTGCTGGTGGGAAAATAAAATCAGCGTAACGCCAAAAAAACAGTCAAATGAGAACAATAAGCAATCGTGATTGCTCAAAAAAAAACCCCGTTAAAGTGGCGGGTGACTAAATTTAGTTTCTGAATCGCGATTTGTTTCCGAGTAAATCAAAAACGATGCCAAAACATCCTGGTGACGACGTGTGCGCGTTGCTTTACGAGGAATCAAGTGAATATTTATGAATCGCGTGAGTTTCTTCCGAAGACAGGTTTTGAAAAACCGGTACATTCCGAAAACAAATATTTTTTTCCCCCCTTTTTCGAATCAGTGAGTAAATTCATATGATTTCAAATCACGTCTCTCATTTCATTATCTTATGTAAAGCAACTGCACATTTGTAAGCGTTAAAATGGTTGAGAGAGGGGAAAAAATATAATAAAAAGAAATAACAGGGTATGTCGTAAAGACACGGGATATAAGTGAAACTTTTGTGTCATTGGGAAACATTTTAATTATTCATCAATAACTTTTGAATAGCGTAGAATGTGTTTATTATTCATTTATTTACGTACTAGTGATACCCGCACGGCTTTGCCCGTAATAGAAAAAATAAAAGGTCTTTTGGTTCGCCTGTATATTTACAAATAATGTATGGTGAAATTTCTCGTCAATTGGCTTGTACCCATGTTACGGTTCCACGTTATGATAATTTCGTAATTTATGATAGTTTTTTTCTTAAAATTGGAATAGAAAAAGAACCACATCGAATTTTCGAAAAATCGCTTCGAGGTGCACACCCCCATGCTACATACCAACTTTGTGCCAAATTTCATAAAAATCGGCCGAACGGTCTAGGCGCTATGCGCGTCACAGACATCCTACAGACATCCAGACATCCTCCGGACAGAGAGACTTTCTGCTTTATCTTCTTTACTAATAATAAAGCAGTAAGTCTCTCTGTCCGGAGGATATCTGTAGGATGTCTGTAGGATGTCCGTAGGATGTCTGTGACGCGCATAGCGCTTAAACCGTTCGGCCGATTTTCATGAAATTTGGCAAAGTTAGTATGTAGCATGGGGGTGTGCACCTCGAAGCGATTTTTCGAAAATTCGATGTGGTTCTTTTTTTATTCAAATTTTAAGAAAAAAAAACTATCATAAATTACGAAATTATCATAACGTGGAATCGTAACATGGGCACAAGCCAATTGGCGAGATACGAAATGATCATAACGTGGAACTGTAACGTCGGTACAAGCCAATTGGCGAGAAAATTCACCATACATCATTTGTAAATATACAAGCGAACCAAAAGACCTTTAATTTTTCTATTACGGGCGAAGCCGTGCGGGTGCCACTAGTTACTAATAATAAAGCTAAAAGTCTCTCTGTCCGGAGGATGTCTGAATGTCTGTGACGCGCATAGCATCTAGACCTTTCGGCCAATTTTCATGAAATTTGGCACAATGTTAGTTTGTAGCACGGGGGTGTGCACCTCGAAGCGATTTTTTGAAAATTCAATTTTCGAAAAATCGCTTCGAGGTGAAATTTTAAGAAGTTTTAAGTTTTAATTTTAAGAACATTTTCCGGAGCAAAATTATCATCTGATGGACGAGTAAATTACGAAATTATCATGACGTGGAATGGGAGAGCGAATGAACATGGCCAATTGGCGATAAATTCGTCATCTATTATTTGTAAATATATAGGCGAACGAATGACCTTTTAATTTTCAACTACGGGCGAAGCCGTGCGGGTACCACCCGCTACTACTAATAATAAAACCGAATGTCTGGATGTCTGTGACACGCATAGCGCTTAGACCGTTAGGCCTAGTTTCATGAAATTTGGCACAAAATTAGTTCGCATCATGGGGGTGTGTACCTCGAAGCGATTTTTCGAAAATTCGATTTTGTTCTTTTTTTATTCCAAATTTAAGAACATTCTCCCGAGCAAAATTATCATAAGACGGACGAGTAAATTACCATAACAAAGGGCGAGAAAATTGGCGAGAAAACCATCATCCATATTTTGTAAATATACAGGCGAACCAAATGACCTTTTCATTTTCTACTACCGACAAAGCCGTGCGGGTAACACTTGTAATATACATATGTATCATTGTGCATCATGTTCTTCGTGCTTGGAAGAGAAATGATTGTTTTCGTACACACATACTAATGATGTCGCACTGCGCAGTCTGACTGACAAATACAGTGGCGCAATCGGCAGAGCACTGGGCTTCGAATCCATCGGAGTCCGGACCGATTCACAACAAAATTGTTTAACAAAATTGTTAACAATGTTTAATCCCGACTTACGCGAGGGATGCGTTCCAAGACTCCTCGCGTAAGTCGAAATTTAGCGTTGTGGAAAAGTGTTGTGTATATGACTTTTTAGACATTTTTAAACACCTTTTGAACTGTTTTAGACCTGTTTTTGTTACTTTCTTCTATATCTGATATATAGAAAAAAGTATTGGATTGTGCAAATTTTCGAATTTCGAATTTTGACGGATTCGAACGTTTTGAGGTGTGCTGAGTCCATTTCGACTATTTTTGGAAGATGTCTGTCTGTCTGTGTGTGTGTGTGTATGTGTGTGTATGTGTGTGTGTGCATGTGTGTGTGTGTATGTGTGTCACGTCTGTGTGTGACCAGTTTTTTGTGGCCGCTCTACAGCAAAAACTACCGCATGAAATCGAACGAAATGTGGTACACATATGTGCCCCTATGTGAACTTGTGCCCATTGGTTTTTGGCGCGAATTCCTCCAAAGGGGGGTGGAGCAATGGGTTTAATTATATATTGCCCTTTCTTACATAAAGAGCTGAATTTTTAAAACACTACTCTGCGAGCTTTATATTAAAACTAAGGTCTGGACTTATACGGATTGCCTTCTATGGACTTCTTTACTAATAATAAAGTTAAAAGTCTCTCTGTCCGGAGGATGTCTGGATCTCCGTGAGGCGCATAGCGCCTAGACCGTTCGGCCGATTTTCAGGACATTTGGCACAAAGTTAGTTTGTAGCATGGGGGTGTGCACCTCGAAGCGATGTTTCGAAAATTCGATGTGCTTCTTTTTCTATTCCAATTTCAAGAAAAGAACTATCATAAATTACGAAATTATCATAACGTGGAACCGTAACATGGGCACGAGCCAATGGGCGAGATGCGAAATGATCATAACGTGGAACCGTAACGTCGGTACAAGCCAATTGGCGAGAAAATTCACCATACATTATTTGTAAATATATAGGCGAACCAAAAGACCTTTAATTTTTCTATTACGGGCGAAGCCGTGCGGGTGCCACTAGTTACTAATAATAAAGCTAAAAGTCTCTCTGTCCTGAGGATATCTGTGACGCGCATAGCGCCTAGATCGTTCGGCCGATTTTCATGAAATTTGGCACGAAGTTAGTATGTAGCATGGGGGTGTGCACCTCGAAGCGATGTTTCGAAAATTCGATGTGGTTCTTTTTCTATTCCAATTTTAAGAAAAAGAAAATATCATAAGATGGACGAGTCAATTACGAAATTATCATAACGTGGAACCGTAACATGGGCACAAGCCCATGGGCGAGATACGAAATGATCATAACGTGGAACCGTAAGATGGGTACAAGCCAACTGGCGAGAAACTTCACCATACATTATTTGTAAATATACAGGCGAACCAAAAGACCTTTTGGTTTTTCTATTACGGGCAAAGCCGTGCGGGTATCACTAGTCTTATATAAAGCAACTCCACATTTGTAAACATTAAAATGATTAATGGGTCATAGTGCATCTCAAACAATTTCTTTTAATTTATGTACATTTTTATTTCTTTGAAACCATAACATGCATATTTATTTCGTAATCAATAATTTATTTTCAAGATTTAAAAATATTGCCTACTTTTTTTGAACATTCAAAAAATTGAGGAAAATTTCAACTTTTTAAAATTTCTAAGGCTTTTTTTATTTTTGCACTCATTTAAAAAACGTTTTTTGCAAAATAATCACTATAATCATCTCTAAAAATCTGTGCATTTCTTTGCTTATGAGTTCATTTGAAAATGTTCTGCGATCAATTGTGTAAAAAATCAAAGTTTTTTTATAATTAGTTTTTAAAGGTTTAACATGCTCTAAACATTAGAGTAATTTATAAAATGCTTATCCAATGCACAGTTTTGTCAAATAGGCTATCCCAATTGCAAATAGTATGACTTTAAAGCTGTCTCTTTAATAGAAAAAAATCCTTAGGGATTCTAATGACACGAAAACACAAAAATACCATCATCGAGAAAAAGCAATTTGAAGTTTTTCTTATGCATAAGAACCAGGGCTGCGGAGTCGAAAGGAAAATGGCCGACCCCGACTCCTGGATTTTGAAACGCCCGACTCCGACTCCGGATTTTTTTAATTGTATTTTTCAATTCCCTCTCTCCCTTCAGGAGAAGGGGGGAAACCTTTAAACAGAGTTTAAAATATTAATTCCTTTTTATGAAAATTTCGCATTTTTTGTGTAAACCCAAGATGCATACAACGTTAGAAATTCAATTTAAAAATAAAATTTTCCAACAGTTACGAGTTTAAAAATGAAATGACTTAAAAATTCCTTTAAAAAAATTGAAAAGGATTACCTTGCCCCCTTTAATATTTAACAAATAGATATTGATCAAATCGTGTGTTTTCAATTTTTGAAAGCTGTAATTTGAGAGGAAAAAAGCTTTTTTTTTTTTCTAAGTCCAAGTTCTTGAGAGGGTGTCGTTTGCCCCGGGTGACACCCATGTGGTAGGTGACACCTAAAGTTAATTTCAGAGTTTATAAAAGGTATAAATACTTTAATTCTGAAAATTCTCCCGATTATATTTTAAATTACATTTCATCAATAAAATTTCAACGAAAATAGGGCACATATACGTCAGGAGCAAATTTTACACAAAATGCGGCGGTATACAGATTTATACGAATAGTTTTTACTATACCTATATTTCTTCTTCGCTAAATTTTTAATTTCAATTTTATTGGCTGCTTTAGAATTAACCTTAATGTGAAGATTTTAAGATTAACTGCAATTATTTAGTATTGTAATCAAGAAATCATTTATACTTATTTTGCTCCAAATTTTTTAGTGAGAACCAAACTTATAGAAATAGTCTTAATAAAGAAAAAAAACATTAGATTATTTCATCGGATCTTTTGTATTCGTGTTTTCGCGCAAGAACTTATTTGAATTTGTCGATCACTCTCAAAAGTTTCCACCTGAGGTACGGGCCCCGACTTACTAAATTGTTACGTCCCTTTTACTATTTTATAACTGAGATCGAACAAAACACTATATTTTTATTTTTATTTGAAATTGATTACTTGAAAATGTTAGGCGATAAAACTTTTTGCTGACAGTTGCTATACATTAGTTAAGTTAAAAAGCAAGAAAACTAGGGGACGGCTGCAGAAAGTTCGATAAGCACTCAAGCTAGCTGATTGCCATTGTAGCAGTTATTTTTTTTCATTAGTAACTTTTTATACATGTAATCGAACCAATTCTAGTAGTCAGTTTTTAAAAAATGCAATGAGAGTCAGTAAAAATGAAAGACAAAAAGAAGCCCGGAGTCGGAGTCGACATGTTTTCTAACGACTCCGACTCCGACTCCTTTACTCCAAAATTAGTCCGACTCCGACTCTTCGACTCCGACTCCACAGCCCTGATAAGAACACATAGGGAACATGGCCTAAAACCACTCATAACTTTTTAAATATTTGAACTAAAGCAATGAAACTTTTCCCCTGTGTTCAGAATAGTTTTTGGTTTCGAAATAAGCAATAAAAATTGTTTTGATCGTTTCATCATTTTTGAGGTACTGTAACTCCTTAAGCCATTTATCGAACTTCACTTTCTGTTTCACTTTCTTCGCCGACCCGATGTGCAGCGCATATGTGTGTCTGTCAGTGGCATCGTAGCTCCTAAACAGGTGAACCGAGTTTGATATTTCTTTTCCCGTTCAAATGGTGACTTGATCGAAATTGTTCTGAGCTTAGTGAAAACTTACTCGTACGTTAAAAATATGGCACTTATCCAAAAGAACGGGTTTTTCTTCATTTAATCCTTATTTAGAGCTTCCGTGTTACATACAGTATTAGGAGCAATTATCTTGTAAAGTAAATCTTAAATACAATTCTAAGCTTTTATCGAAGCAAGAATGGTTGATCTTAAGCTGATGCTTCGATTCGACTATATAGGGGCCTTACATCTGTCTACCGCGTTTCACGTTATGATAATCAAGAAGTGAACTAAATATTCTATTCTATTCAAGAGTCACAACTGACTACAACTGTATTTATGTCGAGGACTGCATACTAAGTGCCTTGCCTCCATTATTTTTTTTATACCGATAGATGGCAGCACCATCACCGGATCGAACAGTTAATGAGAATTTAGAACGAGTCCAGGAGCTAATAGCTACCTGGTGCTAGCACCCCCAGAGGTATCGTTTCACTTGGAGGACATTGAGACCACGAGCCTATTTAACGTCGCCCAGTCCCCTTTAATGACGACGGTGGGTCTTCGACCAGCGGGGATCGAACCCGAGACCCTCCGGCCCCGAACTAAATATTGCGCTCTACGCTTGCTATCAATCTTGTTGCCAGTACATGTGAGTAAAGAAGCGAATTAAATATTGTGCTCTGTGAATGGCATTTCATCATTGGTGATGTCATCTGCAGAAGCGTAAACAATAAAATTGCAACGAAACAAATAATTTTTTAAAAATATTAAACTTAGTCAAATCATTTAAAAAATGGTCAGATCCTAAGTTTTTAAGCATGCTCATTAAAAAAAAAAAAATCTTTTAAAACTTCGGAAAGGACTCTATAATGTATTTTTATAGTTTTCAGTTATGCAGTTTTATGTTTCATTCTCTTGAGTTAAAAATAGTTTTTTTCTGTATACAGCAGTTAATGTACCTTGGATCAGTATATAGGTTATTATGTTTAATCCGTACTTTCATTCATTCGGACGACCCGGATCCCTTCTTAGTCCGAATGAATGAGGTTCTACTGTATTTCGGAAACGTTTCCGAGAGGATAAGAAAGGTTTCTGAATTTTTTTAACAGTGTATCGTCTTTCGTAGGGATGCTGTGAGAATGTTCATCACCCTGCCCTTATTCCTCCTCCTGTTCGGTCTCGTGGGCAGTTCCTTCGTCCAATTCCGGGACCCGCACCACCCCGAGCCCCTGCTGAACGTGTTGGTGCGCCCCTGCTCGCCCGCGCCCTGCGAAGGGGGCGACGTGTACGTGGGTGGCCAGGACACTCTGTTCCATTTAGATCTGGGGCTGGGGCTGAGGGCCCGAGTCTCGACCGGGCCCGCCCTGGACAGCCCCGAGTGCCCGCCTCCGCCCGCGCCCTGCCCGGACGTCAACCGGACGGTCGTCCACGACCGCAACCGGATCCTCCTGCTGACGCCGGAGGGCCGCATGCTGCTCAGCTGCGGGACGCTCTACCAAGGGATGTGCAGGCTGCACAAGGCCGACGGTATCGCTTCAAGGTGAGTGAAAGAAAATTAAATTTTTTTTTTTAGGATAAGATAAAATTTATTAACAAACAAAATACACGTACATAACAGTAAGCAAAATTAAAAAAGTAAAGTTAAAAAACTTACAAATTATAAAACATAAATTACAAACGTCATAACAAAATATTAAGAAAATCTTGACTATAGTTCAACACGAGTTAGTAGTAAATTCAACTCTAAAGAGCGCCAAAGGCACTGTCCGCAGTGTTTTTTAATGGGTTTAGTATGGAGTACAAACACAAATATGTATTAACAGTAATATTTACAAATTAATTTTACACAAGTAGTAAAAATTTTACACAGAACAATTATTGAACTGTTTGACTCTAGAAAAAAAAAAAAAAAAACACAATAACTCGCATTGAAACATTCAATAGTATAAAAAATACAATACAAAATCCCCCCCCCCCTGGTTGGCAAGTCAGTATATTTTATCAGCTAAAAGTTAATTGTTGATAGAATGTCATTATTTTGTATATATTCATTGACCCCTTGTAAAATACCCCTTTTAGAAATACATGTTAAATGAAGCACAAAATGTCAAAAATCCGAACTAATTGGGACTGTGTTTAGCACGGATGTTCAAATTGTTCGGATTTTGGTTGACAAGCAACAGAATACCGTTTCGTAAAAGAGTACATGCCATTTAACCAAATAGAGTGGTTATACAATATGTATGCAATGCACACAACATATAATATATTGTATAACGTCAAAGTACTTACAGTAGAATCTTGTTCATCCGGCCCCCGATAATCCGTATCTCCGGTTTATCAGGGTCAACATTGTAGAGTTAAAAAATATATGTTGCTTTTGCCCGTCTAATTCAAGATTCGCGCGTTCAATGGCGGCCTGCGGCTGCTGCTACGGAGTTGTGTATCTAGTTCCTTGGCCTCCAAAGAGCACAAAGAAAAGTACAAAAAGAAAAAAAGGGGTGCAAAAAAAAGTACAAAAAAATCTTAATATATAAAAATCAATGTCCTGAGATAATATATATATATATATATATATATATATATATATATATATATATATATATATATATCAACGCACAGCCGAAACCACTGAAGCTTCAGACTTGATATTTTGCAGGCATGTCCGCATGATTACAAAAGTAACCACTAAGAAAGGATTTTTCGAAATCTCAATTAGTTCGGGAGAAATTAATTAAAACCCCTTAATTTCTGCGAAATTAAAAACCTGTCATTGAAATTCAAATCCCTTATTTTAAGAGGCTTTCCTCCATTCAAATTATTATTCAGTACTTCATCTCAACTTTTGGTCGATAGCGAACTATAAATTTGATATTGTTTTTGTTTCTCACGGGATTCTTCGAGGCTTTTCTCAAGTCAAATCATAATGTTTCTGTCTTACTTTCATTTTTCATTTATCATTGACTTTTTTTCACACGACCAATGTTATGTAACTTACTCCAACGTCAGTTCATCAAGCAGCTTAATAGTTTTAGCACCAGGGGAAAAAAACTAAAAATGTTGCATACAAAGAAGTTCTAGCTTAAACATAGGTATAACAATAAAATGTGGATGACCTCTGTTTGCAAAGATAATCAATACTTTAAAAGGATCGTTAATAACAGTTAAAGATCGGTTAAGGACAAGGGCATATATATATATAAGGAGTCCAGGGCAGGGCCCGATCAAAACAAACTGGTGGCCAGGTCCTGAGTAAAAATTTGTGCCCCCCAATGAGAAAATCAGCGCAATGTCAAAGTCAATGTTTTGTACTAGAAACCTAATGCACTAGAAACCTACACATTACTACAGAAACCTGGGATTTGAATACCAAACACTTGATAGTCCCCATACTAATCATAGTTAAAATTGCCTTACCTTGAGGTGAAAATGAATTAAAAAACAATTTAAAAACTGCAAAAAAAAAAAAAAAAAAAAAAGACTATTTCTGACATTAAACTTTGAAAAGGCTTCTTTCCGGCTTTAACAGAGGCAAATGTGTCGATCACATCGTCGAAATCTAATTTTGATGTCGCAGTACTTTCAACGGTCGATAAGAAAAACGCCCGTAAATTATCCGGAGAAACGCAGCTTCTCAAAGGATTTTTGATTCTTTTCAAAGCTGGAAAGGAAGGAATTAAGTTGATTTAGGCTATTTCAGTGCCCTAAGTTTGTGGTGCCCAGGTCCACGGACCCGCCGGACCGTGCGTCAATCGGGCCCTGGTCCAGGGGACCCGGGATCCTCCCCAAATTAGAAAAAGTTATAGGTAATAAGTAATTATTATGGGGGAGTTTCGAAACTAGGTGCACCAAGCACTGTTAACCCCTGCTAATTCCATTACCCGAGCAATGCCGGGTACGGGAATGCTAGTAAATATATAAATAAATAAATAAAGAAAGAAAAATTAATTTGAATTTTGTCATCTTGAATTCAAATTATGTTTTTCGCAATCACGATTGTGTGTATGTACGCGTGTGTGTTTGTGTATGGGGGGTATGTGTGTGTGTAGGCATGTTTGTGGCTGTGTGCAGGCATAAGTGTGTGGGTAGTTGTGTGTGTGTGTGAGGGGGGGGGGGGTATGTGTATGTGTGTGTAGGCATATGTGTTTGTGTCTGTGTGCAGGCATGAGTGTGTGGGTAGTTTTGTGTATGTGAGTGTGTAGGTGTGTGTGTGTTGTGTTTGTGTATGTATGTGTGTAGGTGCGTGTATGTATGCGTATAACTTTAGGATATATTGACGAAACCTGGAGAGGGCTTTCGCTAGAGGAGCAACATCGTGAGGACCTGGTCGACGGTGATGCTGCGGAGGGTGGCGGTGGGAAAATAAAGGAACGCCAAAAGCAGTCAAGTGAAAGCAATAAGCAATCGTGATTGCTCAGTAAAATAAATAAATAAATAAATAAACAAGTAAAAATAAAAATAAGTACAAGAAAGAAAGAAAGAGGAAAAAAATGTCACAGAGGTTTACGGGTTTAAAGAAAAGAGAAAAAAAGAAATGGTCGCACAGGTTTGTTAGCGCAAAAAAGGGGGGGGGGGGAGTTGCACCAAAAAATAAATTAAATAAACAAAAGAAAAAAAAATTTTTGAGTAAAAAAGGTGTTCAAGGCTCGAGGATGCATATCGGCAGGAGGGCGCATCGGCTCGCGGCCAACCAAGTCCGCCTCTATATATTAGATCTTTGCTTTTCTTTCTCAAAAGTGCTCGTGTGGCCCAAAATGGCTCTGCTATTCTTTCTCAAAGTGGCTTTCTCGTCTCGTTTCTGACTACACTCTGTTCAGCGAAAAGGCACACCGAAACTAAATAGATGGGATGTTCTAGCACAGAAGGAACTTTTTACCTACCACTATGTTTATTTAACGATTTAATTTCATACACAACAAATCGGGGTGGCCCTACCCGCATAACTACAACAACAAAACAAACATGGCGAACTGGACTGAATTAATATATATATATATATATATATATATATATATATATATATATATATATATATATGTATATATATATATATATATGTATAATTATTTGAATTTTTGGCATCTTGAATTCAAATCATGTTTTTCGCAATCACGAGCGTCTGTGTGTATGTATGCGCGTATGTGTTTGTGTAGGCGCATGTGTGTGGGTGCGTGTGTGTGTGAGTGTATGTATGCATGTGTGTGAGTGTTGGTATGCAGTGCTGTGCGTGTAGGCGTTCGTGTGTGTGTTTGTATGTGTGTGTAGGAGTGTGTGTGTGTAGGAGTGTGTGTGTAGGTGTGTGTGTGTAGGCGTGTGTGTCTGTGTGCAGACATGAGTGTTTGTATGTGTGTGTAGGAGTGAGTGTGTGTGTAGGAGTGTGTGTGTGTAGGAGTTTGTGTGTGTAGGAGTGAGTGTGTGTGTAGGAGTAGGTGTGTGTATGTATGCGTGTGTGTGTAGGATATGGACGCAACCTGGAGACGGTATTCGCAAGAGGAGCAGATCGTGAGGTGGCCGGTCGACGGTGGTGCTGGCAGAGGGTGCTGGCGGGGAAATAAAATCAGCGTAACGTCAAAAACAGTCAAATGAGAACAATAAGCAATCGTGATTGCTCAAAAAAAAAATCTGTTGCAACCCTTTTTGAGGGAATTGGCCCACTTGGTTAAAAGAAATTCGACAATCATCTGCCATGGCTCTAACAAATGAGTTGCTTGAAAGCTTACTTTTAGGGACTTTCCCTGCAGTGGAAAAAGTATACCAATATTCGCCGTAGATGTCAACACAGATATATTCCATTTGGCTGCGTCAACCACGTGTTTGGCTTGGACAATAGCAAACCAATTCCAAGTAGAAGGCGAATATTGGCTTACCTCTTTTATCACTGAGAAAATTCCCCAACAGTGGCAAACCTTCTGGCAACCCATTTGTTTTTTTCGGGCTGTCTTTTCGCCGAACAGAGTGATGCCGATCTTTTCCGTGAAAGCAGTATAAAAGTTTGATATTGATAGCAATAAATACAAATTAACATCTTGGTAAAATTAAAATAGTGTGCCAATCCGAGAAATATTTCCGTCCGTGTGCTAAAAATAAAAAAAGAAAGAAAGAAAGAAAGAAAAAAAAATTAATTTGAATTTTGACATCTTAAATTCAAATTATGTTTTTCGCAATCACGAGTGTGTGTATGTAGGCGTGTGTGTTTGTGTGTGGGGGGTATGTGTGTTTGTGTGTGGGGCGTATGTGTGTGTAGGCATGTGTGTTTGTGTCTGTGTGCTGGCATAAGTGTGTGGGTAGTTGTGTGTATTTGTTTACAAAGATGATGATTATGAATGTGTGTGTGGGGTATGTGTATGTGTGTAGGCATATGTGTCTGTGAAGAGGCATGAATGTGTGGGTAGTTGTGTGTATGTGTGTGTGTATGTGAAGGTGTCTGTATGTATGCCTCTGTCGTCTGTGTGTATGTGTTTGTGTGTGTAGGTGTATGTGTGTGTATGCGTTTGTGTGTGTGTAGTTGTGTATGTATGCGTGTGTGTGTGTAGGATATGGACGCAACCTTGAGACGGCTTTCGCTATAGGCGCAGCATCGTGAGGAGCCGGTCGACGGTGATGCTGCAGAGGGTGGCGGTGGGAAAAATCAAAGGAACGCCAAAAACAGTCAAATGAAAGCAATAAGCAATCATGATTGCTCAAAAAGAAGTGTACAAGGTCTTAAGTAGTAAGTTACCGCCCCTCGCCAGGGCTAACTGCATCTACTAGATATGTTCTAATGTTATCTTCATTTTCTTATTTGCAGCATCCTGGTCGGTTCTCCGAACGAGACCGTGAACTTCGTCTCGGGTCGGGGGTCTACGGTTGCTTTTTGGGGATCCGTGGGCAACGGCTCCGCTCTCTACGCCGCCTCCACCTATGACGACCGCCCCCTTCAGTGGAGCCCCGCCTCCGTCTCCAAGAGGCTCCTCCTCCGCGAGAAGGGAGGATACGCCTTCCGGTACGCCCACCGGACCGACAAGGAGTTCTCCGGAGTCAACTTCGAGCAACCCTACAAGAAATCCTACAAGGTGAGCCAAACTTCCCTTTCGGAACCACCGTCACTCATTGTCACGTGACAGACGGGTCTTTTCATTCCATGTGTCACCTGACTGCGTTGTCACGTGACCTGGCTTGCCGTTTGCAAGTGATTTCATTGTCACGTGACAGACACGTCTTCCCTGTTTGACGTGTCACGTGACAGGTCTTCCCATTTTACGTTTCAGGACATCCCATTGTCTAGTGACAGCAGGTATTAGAGCCGCTTATCCGCTCCTTCTCCCCTCACTTGACCCTTAGACCATTGATCAGAGATAGACAAGCTACATGAAATACACCGCCAGCTGAGTCATTTCCAGCCGAGGACTGCAGTTTCGTGCTTATTAGCACTCATCAGCCCAGCATAGGAAAGTGACAGAGCTGGAGATGGAAAAACCTCTTATGGAAGCCAAGAGGGCCAAACAAACTGGTAGCTAATGTAGAATTAGCACAGACCAGACGAGTGACCGAAGCAATGGTTCGGTTCAACTCGAAAATTGATGGCAAGGCATGGTATATTCAGTAAATTACCGCCCACTGAGCTGGCGGTGTATTTCATGTATTTCTGCTTTAGCCCTGGCTAATGGGCGGTAATTTACTGAATATAAACAAGCTAAAGCTGCCGTGTACCACGTGGTTGGGTGACCGTTTTTTTTGGATTTCGGCGCTTTCTTTCTCTGTCACTATTCTACCAGAGCGCAACTTTAAAACCATTTTATGATCGGCATAACTCGACAACTTACTGCAGAAAAAAAAAAAAAAACTTTCGAATTTTCAAAATTAATTTGAATTTTGAAATTTTGAATTCAAATTATGTTTTTCGCAACCACGAGTTGCGACAGGACCCTATACACATTGGTTACTACCCCACTCGCTTGTTTCTAGAAGCGGTTCCTGTCCCTCCTCTTCGGCGATTACGTGTGCATAGTTGTGTATGTGTAGGCTTGTGTGTGTGCGTAGATCTGTGTGTATGCACGTTGGCATGTGTGTGTGTAAAGGCGCGTGTGTGTGAGTGTGTATGAGCGTGCGTGTGTGTACGACATGGACGTCACGGACCATGGCGGTCATTCCAAGCTCGTCAGCTTGCGAGATCGAGATTTTCGCTCACGTGATCGGTTGTGACGTAGAAATGTCACAAAGTAGCAATTTAATCTACTCGAATGTAGCTTGCGGCTAGGTTAGTAAAAATGGGGTGTTATTGTACCATACAGCTAGAGAGAGTGAAACATTTCAATGACTGCATGAGGCATTTCCTGGCCATTTCGGTCATCAGAATCGGCACCCTAGATGGTGTGATTTAACAGCATTAGATTTCTTCTTATGGGGTTATTTGAAGCCAAAGGTCTATGTCGACAAGCCCACAACCACCGTGTTGCGATACCAATAACAGTAAGTGCTTGACCAGCCTCAACTTTCATTATTTTTGAAACAATTGTTCAGTAATGAAAGCGCGTTATTGTATCGTATAACGCTCCATTTTTTTAAACCCTAACCTCTCAGCTATCAATTGTTTTGTTTTTTTTTTTTTTTTTTTTCAGAGATGCCAACACTATTTTGCACAAATGGCAACAAAATCAAATCTTGCGTTAATTTTGGGACACCCTTTAGAAGGCACGAGTTGTGTATTAAATCAAAATAAAAAGCAAACATTTGGTGCTTTATAGCTCCGTTCTTGGTATCATAATTTAGAGTTATCATTTAAGTGACTGCCCCGGCTCGCTCCCCGAGTCGGAGACAGAAAATCCGATTTTTCTGCTCTTCGGCGGGGCAGTGACGTTCGTTCGATGGCGGGACGGAAGCCGCCCTCTTCGGGCGATGACGTCACGTGCTTCGTTTCGGAATCTCTCTCACTTCCAAGTGCTTTTTCGGGTTCTGTTTACTATCTTTCGAGTGGAAGTCGAATTGGGTGGGCCGTGGGAACATTTGGAATGCCGTTCCTCAAGCGACACATATTGAATCTCGAATCAAGTGACAGGTGCCGCTCGACGTTTTATAATATCGCATTCTGCCGAAGCTGACTTCAAACATTGCTCGGCATCAAAATGGTGTAATATTAATGACAGGTGCCTTTTGCCCTCCGGCTTCCTCTCAGAATTTTCACCGAGGCCCCAAAAATGACTGAAACTAAGACTAAAAATTCCTAGTTTTTTTTCCTTTTTGTTGTTGTTGTTGTTGTCGTGTACCAACCAGGCTGCACTGTAAAAAAAATCCGTAAAATGTACGGAAAAAAACTGTCAGCCAGGACGCCAGTTTTCTTCCGTTTATTTTACAGAAATCTTCCGTATTTTTATTATTTATTCAAGCTGATTTATTATTTTATGAAGATTAAAAAATTAAACTATACTTTCATAAATACATTTCAATATTTACTATACTACTACGAAATACATACAAAGGTACATTTCCGAATATGCCTCAGTAACAGATGAGAAAAAAACATAATAATAAAATATTGTTTAGGATGCAATGAAATGGAAGTTGCAAACGATTTAAGACTTACTCGCTTTAAACAAATATAAGATCAAAAACTCGAGCACGAGAACCAAAATCCAAACACGCGGGCGAAATTTCGAAGATTCGAAGAAAAACAAAGTATTACCGGTTCCAGATTCAAAAAAACAGAGAAATCCTGTATTTTATTACGAACAGTTTTTTTTCTGTAAAAAATACGGATAACTTCTTCAAAATGTACAGTTTTTTTTTACAGTGTGGCAATTTGGGGTCACTTTTCCAACTGTACCGTAATTTGGTGTGAAGTCCGACTTCTACAGTACACTCATGCCATAAGGACCCGTTTATAGGGTAGGCAACCATTCACACAAAGAAAGGACAAGGACAGGAGAGAGAGAGTACGTCCATGCCCGAGCCGGGATTCGAACCCTGACCTTCCTGTCACAGGCAGACTTCTCTGACCACTAGACAAGGCAGGCGGCTTTTTTCCTTTTTAAACTGTTAATGTGAAAATATTAACTTTAAAAACATTTTTAATACGTTGCTAACAGCTTATGCACTGTTTAACTACAGTAAATAGCACTTGAATTAGTAATTCAAGAATCTAAAAAATATTCTGTATTGTTAGTTACATAACAAAAAAGAAAAAAGAAACAAATTTCGTTTTCAATAATTGACATTGATTAAAAACATCACTTTTTTTTTAGTAGGTTTTGCATTCAAAATAACAAATTTTACTTCATTTCTTGCCGCCTGCGGCGGGTTGGTGTACACTGCCTCCGGTGATGTACTTCGGGAGCTTCACCCCTTCTTTGGCGCCTGCGGCGGTGCACTTTTTTATCCTCTTCTCGCTGCGCTGCTGCACATAACCGCGCATCTCACTTAATCCACTTTGACTCGCACTAGGAATCATTATAGTCTAAGGTCCCACTAGGCTTGACCTACCCTCATCGAGTTTCCAAAGAATGTTGCCATTCATGGAGAGCAAAAGTTGTAAATAAAACGCGGAAGGAAGAATTTCTACCTCTCTCACGTGAACTAATCAGGGTTGCAAGGGGTTGAAAGATGCCTAAAAATGAGACATTGTCCAAAATGTCCCAAAACTTGCAAATATGCACTATACCGATTTTAAGGTACTGTCTGTCTTCCGCGAGAAAAGCTCCCGCCATAAAGTCTGAGCCCGTCTACTGCCATAAAAACGGACTTCGTTCATTCTCTGCAAAGATTAGCAGGAGAGGGTTTTTCGCGCCATTTCGCCACTCGTCTTCTCGCCTTTGTGCAGTCGTACGGGTTCTTTCAACATTAAACTTCCCTTAGAAAAATGAGACACGCCTCGTTGCTATGGCAACAGACAGGCACAGACATCTCGGCGGGGGCTACTTCACACATAATCGACAGGTTCCAACTCGTGATGGCCACACCATAGCCTTTGTACCATGTTCACCTTTTCCTCCCTTTCAGGTGGACTACATCTCCGGATTCACCCACGGCGACTACGCCTACTTCCTGACCACGCAGCCCGTCTCCGGAGAATCTACGGCCTACGAGACGCGGCTGGCCCGCGTCTGCCAACGAGACCCCAAGTTCTTCTCCTACACCGAGGTTCCGCTGGCATGCCGGTTGGGCGGGCAGCCCTACCTGTACAACCTGGCTAGCTCCGCCCACCTGGGCGTGGCCTCGGCCGCCCTCCGGAACCGCCTCAAGCTGGGGCGGAGCGGGGAGGCGGTGCTGTTCGTGGCGTTCGTGAGCGCGTTGCCCGAGCACGGGCGTACGGTGGACGAGAGGCGGGGCTCCGTGATCTGCTCGTTCCCATTGGCTGCCGTGGAGACCGCCTTCGCCAACGCCACCAGGGACTGCTCCAAGGGCGAGCCAAGGACGTTCCTGCTCAAGCACGTGGTGGGTGACGACATCCCCTGCATTGCCAGGGTAAGTTCTGTTTTGACGCATTGACATATAGTGATTCTGCAAACTCTTTAAGAACATTGAAAAACATCGTGACGTGTACTGTCTGACCACGGATTGTATGGAAAGACGTTTTACAGCCGGAAATGGACAAATTTATTATTTTTAGCGATTCCAGCTTTTGCAGAAACAGAGAGTCTTATTCAAATGAGCGGAATACGCGCATCAAATTTTTACTCCCCCCCCCCTCATTCAGATAGATTCGTCTCATCTGGACGTTTGAAAATTCCATACAATCCTTGGTTGGACAGTAAAGTTGTATAAGATTTAAAAGCACTTCTAGTCGGTCGTGGCGCCACTAATTTTAACTTTGTGCAGTGCAGAAATCCTCAATTTGCCGGATAAAATTTCAAATTTTGCCGAACGATAAACTAGTATATGCACACTTAAGTGCACATGAGAAGGGACATTCGAGCGTTCAAAAATTGCAATTATGTCCCCAAATTTTCTGAATCGTCAAACAAAGTTGCCGAACAAGAAATTTTTAGGGAGGTCACAATGACTCTTCGGGCGCCCCTGGTAGTCGCGGCGAACCTAAACTGACTATATATAAACAACCTTTACTTAGATAGGGTCATTGTAATAGTTTTAGGGCTCCTGATTGGTCAACCGATGCAAATGCGTCGATCATGTTTCTGACCCCATCCAACGCATGTGAACAAATTTCGTTGGTCAAAATTTCTGAATTTAAGTCTGAAAGTTTTTAACCTCCACCCCCTCCCGTCGAATAATGTGGAAGATCTTGTTTCGAAATGAAATGATAATTAGAGCATGCAAAACAAGCTGCAAAGGAGATGAATGAAGCTTTTACGCGATAGCCAATCAGTAGGCTCCAAATTTTTACATGGTCTCTAGCAAAGTAAAGGTTGCTTATATGCAACCTGGCAGCATTGCGAAGGCTACACAGATCCTGCTCGCAGTATTATGTCACTTCGGTTGCCCCAAATATTCTGCTGCCGGAAGGTAAAAGTGCGGCAGAATTTCTCACAATTTACTTTTAAAATCAATACAGCTTTATGAGAATTGTGATTTGCAACTGTGCTTTTGGGATTGTTCACAAATGAGTCATGAGAGAAAATGTCCTTTCTATGAGTGCGTTAGGCCCAGGCAAGCGTAAAAGTCATTGTATTTAAATAATGACGTATGCTTTAATTTACTGGTATGAAACTGCTTGAACAGCTCCACCAAGCGACTTTAGGTTGAACCATTCAGTGTTCCGTTCCTTAAAACGGGACCTTTCAGTGTGAGCTGGCGCAACGGGACAGGATACCTGAAAACGTTCTGTCCCGTTCAATAAAAAAAAATACAGGGGTCGTCCAAAAGAATGGAAAAACCTTTCAAAATGAAGTGTTTTGCACCTAATACTTAAAGAGATCTTTGGCTGTTCAAACTGCTTGAATTGGACACATATAAGTTCTAGATGGTGGTAAGTGCATATTGATGGTTGTTCCATTCCATATGCAGAATCCGCCCCAAATCCCGGAAGATAATTACGGAGACTTACTCGGTTTTCCAGACGGGCTCTGTGATATTCAATGTCGGAGATTGGGAAGGCCATGGAATGCATGCAACCATAGACTAATAATAAGAGTAGACCGAGCTATGGCAACTCTTTTGCTGCTCATAAACCAAACCATGGGACTGGTGGATATCCTAGCAACCGCGGGCGTTGATCGTAGCAGACGATCAACACCCGCGAGAAATAAAATAAATACAATTGATGGAACACGGAAGAACGATCTTTTATGGAGTCAAATGTGTTACTCTAAGTTGTAAATATTTTGTTAATATAGTGAGTTTTTCGTTTAGATAGTATTGTGCATTTTCTTTAGTCAATTTCACTAACTCTCTAAGCAATGAAAGATGCAAGCGCTCAAAAAGAATCGGCAAACGGTAAGATTTTTACCTACAATTTCAATTTAAGATACCGATTTTTTTGTTATTTTTGCGTTAACGCAAAACGTTTACGCCATTACGTTCACGCAAACGCTGACGTAGCAGTTCCAAATGAAATAAAAGTGACTGAAAACTGTGATCAAAAGCTAATGCCAAAATAATGCATAACTAAAAGAAAAAACAGTTCAATCTCTGCACCTGGAAAAAAAATATAATGAAAACACATCACGTCTCAAAATACGTGTTGAGTGCCAAACTATAGATAATGTTGCCGTCTAGCAACCGTGCCGCCAAAGTTTTCGCCAAGCCTCCCACCAGTCACATGATGTATCCATGAACCCATTTTTTCATCAGCAAGTCTGGGAAAGCTCGGTCTACTCTTATTATTAGTATATGCATGCAACTGCATCTTCATGTTTCCGAAACCATGAACTAAACAGTTTCATTGGGGCATTGTCATCTTGACATAAGCAATCCCCGGACGGGGGTTTGTCTGTGCCGTGGAATGCGCGTGATCGGCCAGAAGACTGAGATAGTCAGCGCTAGTGGCCCGTCCATGTGAGGTGACAAGGGCACAAACCACGCCCCAAACCATTATGGAACCACCCCATTCATCGTTGTATAGGAATGGGACATTCCTATACAATGCTGTTAATATACACCGCTACACAACGCTGTTAATACAACGCGTAATATACAACGTAATATACAACGCGTAATATACAACGCTGTTAATACAACGCTCTTATAAAGCTGTTATGATTTTATAAGTAAATTGTGAGAAATTCTGCCGCACTTTTACGTTCCGGCAGCAGAATATTTGGGGCACCCGAAGTGACATAATACTACGAGCAGGGTCTGTGTAGCCTTCGCAATGCTGCCAGGTTGCATATAAGCAACCTTTACTTTGCTAGAGACCATGTAAAAATTGTAGGCTTCTGCGGGGGTTCGCCACATGTGAACCATGCCTGAGGTAAAGAATAACAAGAAACTGGATTCATCGAGACACAAGACATGTTCCCATTGAGCCACACAGCCATAGTTCAGGTTCTATGGTCCTTCCTCCATTGCGCTCGTCGTGTCCGATTCATCTGTCGCGAGGGGTTTTGCAATCGCATTGAATATCGTATTCATGCAGTTTCCCTTCGCACAGTATTATTTGTCGATACTGAGCTCTGTGTGTGGATTAATGGTGCTAATTAGGATTTTGTGGAATCAATATCCCTACTTTATGACGACAATAGAGAGTATTGTTCTTTTTTTTATGCCATCGAATCTGTACCGTTGAAGATTTTTGTAATTAATCATGAAGGAGATCTTCAGAGGGAGATGTTATTTGAAAACGCTGATATCACCATTCTAATAGAGACTTCAGGGAATGTTTCTCTTTCCGAAATGAGGAGTTTTTGTACTATTGTCCTCATTTAAATGGGAACTAATGTCCTCATTAAAAAAATGTTATTTGAAAACGCTGATATCACCATTCTAATAGAGACTTTAGGGAATGTTTCTCTTTCCGAAATGAGGAGTTTTTGTACTATTGTCCTCATTTAAATGGGAACTAATGTCCTCATTAAAAAAAAAAAACTGGTGCTTACTCTGATTTTAATTGTTTTTTCACTCTGAACTTTTTTGGTATTTTAATCAGGACTGTTTACGTTGTTAAGAAACAGTTGATTTCCTTCACGTGGAGGATTTTAAAGGTTTGATGTTCTCACTCTAAAGGGACATTATTAGAATCTGTATTTGTAGTGACTGTCGACCCTATTTTGAGACGATTTCTCCGGTAAAAAGCTATACAATAATTTAGATAGCAGGTGTAGCGCTGGACACCATTTGACGGGGATGGGGATTATAAGGGAAATGGTTGACTTTATATAAGAATTGTTGACATCACTCGAATTGGAATTTTTGAGAATTCTTTACAAGGCCTGAACGTTTTCCTGATTTATGTTGTGATTTTTTGGATGTCTGTCCAGTTTCGCCGACATTTCATTTACCTCCCCCCTCCCTTGATTTTCAGTTTTCATCATATCTTTTGATACATTAAAGGGGGGGGAGACCCTTTTAAATGTCGACAAACTGGGGAGAAACCAGTTTTTGGTTAACTATTTGACCTCTCCCTGTGTTGACCATTAACTTGAATCGATTGAAAAAAACTGCATCAACGTGAGCGAAGCCGCGGGTAAAAACTAGTGAAATATAAAATTTTAAAACTAGGATATTATTTTATGTTAGAAAGTCGCCCGTCAAGGTATGGGGGGGGGGGGGGGGAATTGCTTCTACTCTTCTGCATTTGAATGAAGCCATTGCCTGTTAGGTGATATTTTGATAGTTGAAATGGATGAACCCTAAACTCCAGTAGGTGGCGTTCATTGTTTTCGTTGCTTCATTCCCCTGCAATGACACAGTCTTAACAGTGAAACGGTTAAGTGACCGGATCCAGTTCAGCCTCGTCACGATAAAGCCTTTCCCTGCATGTCAAACATGACCAAAACACATTAGCGAATGATCATGCCGTGGCGCGGGTTTCGTTGTTGAAACACGCGGGTTACTCTATCATCGGCTATTATTTATATGAGGATGCTAACTCTGTGGGTGCTGGAGGAAATTCGAACTCTTCAAAGGGTGCCGCGAATCGGAAAAGTCTGGGAACACCCGCGCTAATGACGTTCGGAACTACTTTGATATACCCCCCCAAATCGGAAATTTGGCGACTTTTTTTTCTCGCCGAGCAAAATACCTGTTTCATACCAGACCCACATTTCTTACACACTGCAGCCTTCAACAATCCAACCTCCATCAAAAAATAAATTAACATCTGCATATCCTGATGCACAAATAAACAATTAACAATGCCTGGCCTTCCAACTGTCGGTCTACCCGACGAAAATGAAGAACAACTATCAATTTTCCGACTCAAAATTCCCTGAAATTTTTCAATAACACTATATACAGTAGGCATATTGAAAGCTAAAAGATAAAAATAATAAATAGAAAAAAAAGTATAATTGGAAAATACAATCAGATTTGCAGCAAAATACAGCATTTCAGAAATCTGCTTGATCACTTCACAAAGAAATGGCGAATGAATGAAATGGCTTTAAAGCATATATGAAATCCAAAAATTGTTGCCACTAAACTTAAAAAAGAACTCAAAAAAATGGTACAAAATACAAGAAAATACTAGATTTGGCAACAGCAAAAACCTAAAAGCTGAAAAAACCTAAATTGGCAACACCAAAATAAGAAACAGCAACCCTAAAAAGTCCGTAGGGAGTGCCAGATTTGGCGCGTAATTTTTTTTTTTTTTTGGGGGGGGGGTATATCAAAGTCATACCCGACGTTCATGCCATCCTTTACCTTTTGTCCTCTTGCGAGTCAAATATTTTCAATCAATTTGTGCGAATTGCGCTTAGTTAACGGTTTCTTGGATGCAATATCATTTTAATGTTCAGACATCGAGTTAAAGGTTCATCAAATAAAAGTGTAAGTAGTGAACAAAAATGTTTTTCTACTCTATGTGGAAGCAGGTTTCGTGTTCAACTCTCAATGGATCGTCACAGCGCATCTTCGGTATTTTTCTAACTCGTCTGTATTTCCGTTTCTGTAGGAGGCGGAGGAGGGGTTGTGCGGCTCCGAGTTCAACCACTTCGTGTCCGGGCGGGAGCCCCTGCCCGGCGGGTTCCGGATGCACCTCGAGGACCACGTGACCGCCGTCTTCACCGCCATCCAGAACACCCACTCGGTGCTGTTCGCCGGGACCTCCGAGGGACAACTGGTCAAGGTGAGTCGCTCGTCAGGACTTCAGTTTCCAAAAATTTCTGGGGGAGATTCAGGGGCATGAGAAGGGCCTGATTACCCAAAAAGCTCGGGAAGCTTGAGCTTCCCCTCAGAATGTTTAGGGGGCCCGAATATCACTGTAAAACTGCTTAGCATTTCTAGTTTCTGCTTTTAACTGCTTTTTTTTAAAGAGACTGCAAACATTTGAACTTGCAAAAATGTTTGAAAGAACAATGAAGTGAGGACGCATTTGATAAAATGTAGCTACAAGCTAGAATCCAAATGATTGATTTCATTCAACTCTATTACAATGTACTTTTATGACATTTAATTTCCTTTGTGAAGCGTCAAATGTGATTCAAAATGTTACTACTCAAATTTGCTGAGAACTCAAGTGCAACATCTATATATATAAAAATGAATGTTTGTCTGTATGTCATCCATGAACTCAAAAACGACCCGGCAAAACTTTCACCGTTTGTTATTTTTGGTACTGGGAATGTTTATAGACCAGATTTGAAAAAAATCCGATCGATTCCTTTTTTATTCCAATTTAAGTCACAATCCATTGGATAAATACGAATAAAACTAATTCGCGTGAAAGATCTCATTGATAAGAAGTTAGCATTTTTCTTGCGTTTGAACAAATAAATTTATTGTTTTATGGCTTTTCATGCGACGGGGGGATTTAAAACTTTTTCTATTTGATATTTTTAGCGATGGATGGATCTCGCAAACTGCGTGAGTACAAAATTTGAGTAGAGTCACTGGATACCTGGACCGATTATTATGAAAATGGCTATATATATGTATTTTTCCACGGAGAAGGTCATTGAAGTCACTCGCCACCAGGTGTCACTGCAGAGTAGCCACTTCTGCCCCGTTCAACCGATTGTCATGAAAATCAGTAGAACGATGTATTTTTTTTGTTGGCGTAGCAACGCGCGTCTCGTACAGCTAGTATGTAATAAACAAACTTTCTGTCAGTCGGTGAGGTGGAATAAATTAACTCTGAATTCTGCTGGGCCACTTAGCATTAGTCAGTGTTGTATCAATGCGCATAGAATGTTTAGAAAAATTTCACCAAACAATAAGTGGGGGGCCCCTAAATGAGGCCGAGTTTCCCCTAATTTGAGAGGTTAACCAGGTTCTGGGAGCACCTATTGACCCGAGCCTGAAAGGGGCCCGATATTTTTTAAATGAGGGGTGAAATATATGTAGGGATGCAGGGTAAACAGTATGGAGGGAGCTCGTGAAAGTCATTTGTGATGGGCCCCAACGTTTCTGTGCACACCCCTGGGGACATCCCCGAATCCTAACTTGATCAAAAGCTTAAAATGGCACTTTTTCGACTTCAATTTCGTATATTTTCTGAGAGGACTGTCTCGGAATCGGTGTAGTATGAATTTGACGAGTTTTAGGGGGAAAAGGGGAGAATCAGCGACCAAACTGACGACGGGTCCGCCTTGACTCTCGGCGGCCCTGCGCTCAACTTATAGGCTTCAATGGCCTAGATTAGCCCACGTGTTGTTTATGTACGATTAGTAAGTACACTATAAAAAAACCTGCAGGAAAAGTAACTGTGTTATTTAACAGTATTTCTTACTTTACTTAAACATCGACAATTTCCCCTTTAAGGGTATTGCGAAATTGTTTCAGTTAACTAAACACACTAACTAAAGACATCCAACTCACAACTAAACATAAACTAAACTAAACACATCCAACTAACTAAACACAGTTACTAAACTTAACTAAACACATCCAACTCACAACAGACTAACTAACTAAACACTAAACACATCCTAAACTAAACACATCCAACTAAACACATCCTAAACTAAACACATCCAACTAAACACATCCTTAACTAAACTAAAAACTAACACATCCAACTCACAACACATAACTAAACTAACTAAACTAAACACATCCAATTCACAACATCCAGCATCCAGACACCGGCAAACGTTTGAATTTTGACGGCTAAAATTGAAATTATGTTTTTTGCATACCCGCCCGATTATGCTGAAATTTTCACAGTTTGTTCCTTTAAGTCCTGAAAAGGTTTGCAGATCAGTTCGAATCAAATTCGATGAATAGTTCTTTTTTTATTCCAATTTACGTCCAATTTTCACATAAATTCTCAAATATGGGGGTGAAAAATGACTTGCACATTGTTACAAGTCATTTATTAATATTACATATCGTTAGAAAGGGTAGAATTTTCCGCGCTCTACGCAATTTGTTTCATTGCTCTAACTTTATTACGGCGGGAGTTATTTGCGTTTTTAGCTGGAATTTTTTTAGGCTTAGCTGAAATTCAGGCACTACTTTCTTCAGTAAATAAATCACTAAAAAGTGAAGGAATGGTCCCACAGCTTTCTTTTTGACGCCATTGGAAAAAGCGACCTTTTTTATTCCAGGTCTAACTCGACCTATGGTCGGAAAGATAAGCTTTTATCTCGAAAGAAAAAAAAGTGACAAGCCTTTTTAAAATCAAGTGTAAGAAATCTCGATTCCATTCAAATTGTGAACCATTTTCTTTCGCATTTTAATTCCTTAAACTTATTTTATTTTGTGTTTCCATGGTTACGCATTTTAAATCCATCTTTCTGGATTTAATTTCTTAAAAGTACTTTAATATCTGTCGTCATTGCTTGGAAGGGAAATCATGATGTTTTTTTTATTTAATTTTTAAGCCTGATTGTTGAATATACGTCACTTGACACAATTTTTATTTTCAAGGTAGACCGGGCAACGCAGCTAGTAGAAAAATAAAACTGAATAAACGTCAACTACGGCGCGAGCAATTTGCGATTGCTCAAAAAAAAAAAAAAAAGTGGGGGAGTAGTGAGGCAAATGAATAGGTACGGAACAAATGAGTGGGCTGCCCGCTCGCCCCATTAAACCACGACACTTGAAGGATGGCGGCTCCTCGGATTTCGCGCGCAATCCATTTGCGGCGAGGAAGTCGTAAAACTGGACGGCTGGCAGCGAAACGAATCAAAATGTCACTTTGCATTACTTTTGAATGCTGTCGGGAATCGTTTGGCATGGCGAGCCTCGACATTTGATAAGACTACGTCACAGTCAAACCTCGTTTATTCGGGCCCTGTTTTTCCGGATCTTCGGTCAATCCGGATCGAATTCAATTTTCTGGCTAAATCCGGATTCTCAAAGCTGAGTTCGACTGTAATAATAGACAACAATAGCATCTCTTAAATACAGGGGTAAAGGTGAGTTCATCAAAAAATACCTGAAAGTTTCAAAGCGAGAACGGGGGGGGGGGGGGATCTTTGGTCCCTATTACTTAAGCGCACCTTTGCCATAGTATTAAATAGTTCTGAGTCAAAATAGTGTGTGTACATTTGATTAAATTTTTAATGGGTTACAAAGTTACTTTTGAGCTGGTGTTATACAAATTATCTTGACATTTGTCCATCTTAAGGCTCTTGCAGTTATATTTAATGAGTATTATATAATTTAAAAAATTGCGGAGGTAGGGAGATAAAAGCATTAAAAAAAAAAAACCCCCACATAATTCCGGTTTTTTTCGGACATAAAATACCGGAAATACGTCCGAAAATACCGGAAATTCGGTAAAATACCGAAACACAATCACCTCTGTAAATTTTCCAAACTTTCGTGCTGACGCATACAAAATGATCTGGTGAACTTCAAAATCCAATTTGTTTTCCAAACAAAAAATAATTTGATTAGTTATTTAGCCCCCCCCCCCCCCCCCCTTCTCCGAGTCGTCGGTACTTCAAAAAAGGTGCACATCCTTAGCTGGTTTTTAGAGCGTACTTCATATAAAGCTGAAAGTCTCTCTTTCAGGATCTCTGTGACGCGCACAGCGCCTAGACCTTCGGCCGATTTTCATGAAATTTGGCGCAAAGTTAGTTTGTAGCACGGGGATGTGCACCTCGAAGCGATTTTTCAAAAATTCGATGTGGTTCTTTTTGTATTCCAATTTTAAGAACATTTTCCCGAGCAAAATGATCATAAGATGGATGAATTACGAAATTATCATAATATGGATCCGTAACATGGGCGGATGGGCGAGAAAATTCACCATACATTATTTGTAAATATACAGGCTATAATCAACCTTCTGTTTTACGAGGACGTGAAGTCAATGTTTTTCACAGAGTCTCGTCATTCTCAATTCCTATAAACTGTAGAGGGCTCTGCAATCTCTGGCAAATGACCGCTGAAAGAGATGAAACAAACAAATGCCCTCATTTATAACCTGCTTTTAAACTTAGTGAATGAGTCTTCTTCCACCCTCTTCTTGGAGTTTTTTTCTATTCTATTCTTTTGAAATGACATCACGCCACAAAAACTGCCTGAAGCCTATTTTTGTACCGTAAAGGAAAATCGCGGAACGGAATGTTTTACCTCTTCCGGTACTTTCTGAAGTCACCGCAAGGTAGCGTATTCGAGTTCTGGATTAGCGAATTCTTTTCTAATGTCTTCATTTCTTATTTTGCTTACAAGGAGACCTTTACAGATCTGTCTGGATTGGATTCAGTTTCCATCTCGAATACTCAACTCCGAGTCCATCGGCACCGACACAAGCAACACAACTAAAGTTTTTCAAAGTCATGGCAATTCCCACTCTGTCTAATGGCTCACTAGTCAGATTTTCCCCTACATAACAAATATACATATGAGCTCGTTTCCTAATTCACTGCCGTTATAATTTATCGTCTGCAGTGTTTTCCAATTAATATTTTTCCATTTGCTATAATCTGGAATGTTTATAAAAGGGCCGTGGTGGCCTGATCGGTAAGGGGTCGGACTTGTGACCGGAGGGTCCCTGGTTTGATCCTAGCCGGTCGGAAATCCACTTTTTGAGGGTGACTGGGGGACGTTAAATAGGCTCGTGGTCACAATATCCATCAAGTGAAACGATACCTCTGGGGGTGCTAAGCCAGGAGTTATTCGACTTCTGTTTTGGTTCTAATTATCGAACTGTCCATAGATGGTGCTGCCATCTATCGTATCGTCTGATTCCAATCGTACTTCCACCAAATTAAGCGCACGATTTGAAAAAAAAAATTAATTTGAATTTTGACATCTTGAATTCAAATTATGTTTTTCGCAATCACGAGTGTGTGTATGTAGGCGTGTGTGTTTGTGTGTACGGATTATGTGTGTTTGTGTCTGTGTGCTGGCATAAGTGTGTGGGTAGTTGTGTGTATGAATGTGTGTGTGTGTGGGGGGGGGTATGGTGTATGTAGGCATATGTGTTTGTGTCTGTGTGCAAGCATGAATGTGTGGGTAGTTGTGTGTATGTGTATGTGTGTGTATGTGTAGGTATCTGTATGTATGTGTAGGTATCTGTATGTATGTGTATGTGTGTGTGTGCGTGCGTGTGTGTAGTTGTGTATGTATGCGCGTGTGTGTAGGACATGGATGCAACCTGGAGACGGCTTTCGCTATAGGAGCAGCATCGTGAGGAGTCGGTCGACGGTGATGGTGCGGAGGGTGGCGCTGGGAAAAATCAAAGGACCTCAAAAACAGTCAAATGAGAACAATAAGCAATCGTGATTGCTTAAAAAAATCAGTTTTGTACGCTGCTCGGGCTTGGGTTCCCGAGTGGCATTAGTAGCAACAACAACAATAATAATGTTTATAAATTTTTTAATTATTGAATTAGGAAAATAATTTATACTTTTCTTCAACAACAGGCGCGGAAAGCCAACATTCATTCCATCAAAATATTTCAACTGTTCTATCTCATTTCTTTTTCCGTTGCCATTGCAAAAGAGAAGGAAAAAGAAAAAAAACAATAGCTACCGCAGACGACAAACAAATTAAATAAGACACAGAATGATAAACATTGCAGACGATAATAAATAACCAAATATTAAATAGAAAGCACAGCAGACGATAAATTAAAATAGCAGAAACGCTAAAATGGTGTCTTAGAAATGTGTCTCGAGTGCTGCCATCCCACGCAGAAAAAGTGAAAAGTGAATTAAGCCATCCGTCAGCGTCCGATGGCCGGACGGGTCGCTATCTCCTCCGTGACAACTTCCAGCTCCCTCTCGTGTCCAAACTTGAGAGAGAAATCATATTTTAGGAAAGCTGTAACCTTTGGGGCAGGGAAGAGGAAAAAAAAATTAAAAATTAATTTGAATTTTGACATCTGGAATTCAAATTACGTTTTTCGCAATCACGAGTGTGTGTGTATGTAGGCATGAGTGTTTGTATCTGTGTGCAGGTATGAGTGTGTGGGTAGTTGTGTAGTTGTGTGTATGAGTGTTTGTGTGTGCCGGGGGGGGGGGGGGGGAATGTGTATGTGTGTGTGTAGGCATATGTGTTTGTGTCTGTGTGCAGGAATGAGTGTGTGGGTAGTTTTGTGTAGGTGTCTGAATGTATGCGTGTGTATGTAGGCATGAGTGTTTGTGTCTGTGTGCTGGTTTAAGTGTGTGGGTAGTTGTGTAGTTGTGTGTATGAGTGTTTGTGTGTGCCGGGGGGGGGGGGGGAATGTGTATGTGTGTGTGTAGGCATATGTGTTTGTGTCTGTGTGCAGGCATGAGTGTGTGGGTAGTTGTGTGTAGGTGTCTGTATGTATGCGTGTATGTGTTTGTGTGTGTAGGTGTTGTTTGTAGTAGGATATGGATGCAACCTGGAGACGGCTTTCGCTAGAGGAGCAGCATCGTGAGGAGCCGGTCGACGGTGATGCTGCGGAGGGTGCTGGCGGGAAATAAAATGATAGCACGCTAAAAACAGTCAAGTGAGAGCAATAAGCAATCGTGATTGCTCAAAAATGAAGCTATACCCAGGGCCGCCGAGAGCCAAGATTTCAGTTTGACCGACGGCCCTCTCTCCCCCCTTATAAAACTCATAAAATATATCTTACTCCAGTCCCAAGCCGGGTCTCCTAAACGGCTGGGCCCCTAGTTTCCGATTGCGTTGACAAAACCTTTCTTCGACCGTGGCCATACTGCATTCGGAAAAGGTCATTTCTAAAAGAACTACAGTAGACACTCATTGGGCCGTGGTGGCCTGATCGGTAACGTGTGCTCGTAGGGTCCCGGGTTCAATCCTAGCCGGTTGAAGATCCACCGTCTTCATTAATGGTGACTGGGGGATGTTAAATAGCCTTGATATCACGAAGTCCTCCAAGTGAAACGAAGACTTTGGGGGTGCTGGACCGAAGATTGTTGTCTCGAATCAAAAAATCAGAACTGTCTTTAGGGTGCTATCCAACTTGGTTGAACCACAAATTGTGGTGGGTACGGGGGACCCTGGAGGGAAAAGTCGACAATCATTTTACTCGGGTTTACTTTACGCGGATTTGATTTCGCATTGTTTAAGACTTGAGGTCTTAATTTCGTTTTGCGTGAATGAGTTTTGATTTTAAGCGGGAGTGGCATTGCAAACAGAGAGGAAGTTTTCCCCCTCCTCAAGAACCCGAACTTCAGGGATTGCTGACGATGCAATGAAGAGTATTTCGGCGTGCTCATAAGCGAGCTTGAGTCACTGGAACCTTTTTTTTTTGAGCAATCACGATTGCTTATTGTTCTCACTTGACAGTTTTGATATCCTATGATTTTATTTTCCCACCGCCTCCCTCTGCCAGCACCACTGTCGGCCGGCCTCACGATACTGCTCCTATAGCGAAAACTGTCTCCAGGTTGCGTCCATATCCTACACGCATACATACACACACCTACACACACATACACACAAACACACATGCCGACAGATACACACTCGTGATTGCGAAAAACATAATTTGAATTCAAAATAGTAAAATTCAAGTTATATATATATATATATATATATATATATATATATATGTGTGTGTGTGTGATTGGCTTAACTCTAAAAGAGCTTACGAAGTGTACCGACAGTGGATTTAAATTTAAGGTTTTATTCTTAACCAATGCAGCGGATGCATCAAAAATTGGGAACATCCTATCACTTGCTAAGAACACTGTTAAACGAGTGCTCTTATCATTGAGACAAAAATCGCGTTTTTTTTATAAAAAAAATCATAGAATAGCAACGAAGAGTCGTATGAATATGAGGTTCGCGCCATCACAGGTTCAAGAATTTTCTATGACATCGTAAAAAAAAATTATAATTATAAAAAATAATTATGAAATAAAATGAAATAAAAAGAACAAAAAGAAAAAAGTGTAATTATATAGGTTCGTTGTATAGTAAGTAAAACAGTACTGTTACAGTAAGAAACACATCATATTAGGTTTTTAATCATTTCATTAAACAGAAAAGAAATTCACGATTCCAATAAACTGTAGGGGGCGTTGCAGCCACTGTCTAATGGCGGTTGAAAAGGGTAAAACAAACAAATGCCATAACTTATAACTTACTTTGAATCTTGGTGACTGTAACTTTTAATCTTGTTTGTGGGAAGCTTTCTTTTCTATTCTTCTGAAATTACATCGCACCACAAACTGTCTGAAGCCTGTAATTTACCCCAGAGAAAACACGTGGAATGGAATGTTTTACCTTTTTCGGTAGTGTTGTTAATCACCGCAAGGTAGCGTATGCGAGCTCTGGAGTTGCGGATACCTTTCACCATCAGAGTTCAATGTACTTAGATACAATGTGGTGCACACAATGCAGTACAATGTTACTACAGTAAGTACAAGGCTTTTTTGCGCAATCACGATTGCTTATTGCTTTCATTTGACTGTTTTTGGCGTCCTATCATTTTATTTTCCCCCTCCGCAGCATCACCGTCGACCGACTGCTCCTATAGCGAAAACCGTCTCCAGGTTGCGTCCATATCCTACACACACGCGCATACATACACACACAAACACATACATACAGCTACACACATACACACACGCGCATACATACAGACACCTACATATGCACACACACCTACACACAACTACCCACAAACTCATGCCAGCACACGGACACAAACACATATGCCTGCACACACATACACATTCCCACCCCCCCCCACACACAAACACTCACACACTCATACCTGCACACAGACACAAACACACATGCCTACACACATACCCCCTAGACAGAAACACAAACCCCCCCTCACACACACACACACACGCCTACATACACAAACTTATATATATATATATATTTTTTTTTACGATGTCATAAAAAAATTCGTAAGCCTGTGAAATAGGATGGCTCAGACCGCACATTGGTTGGACAATTTGTTGCTTTTTTGTGAATTTTTAAAATGTCTGGAGGACTTTTCGGTACAGCCCGTATTAACAGATATGAGACAAGTGGGAATGATTTCGTACGCATTGCACGCGTTGTGCACCTTTCACGTTATGAACAGGGCCTGATTACCGCACAAGCCAACTAGGCCTGGGCCTGGGGCCCCATCTTCCTAAGGGGCCCCGATTTTTTAAAAACTTATACATACCATTAAAAAATCATGTATTTTTGTGAAAATAATGAAAATTAATGATTTATTAATTGAACACATACCTCTGAAATATTGTTAAACATTATTTTGCATTGACTTAATGTAATAGAATAGAGAGCGGGTGGGGGGGGGGGAGACTCTAAAGCATTGTGGGCATTGGGCCTCACATTTAGTTAGTCGGGCCCTGGTTATGAAGCAAAAAAGTGTCCGTTCGAATTTTTCCAGCCTTGAGTGGAATGCTTCCACTTTTTCCATAAATACTCATCGAGGAAAAAGAAAAGCGAAACTATAACATAAAAACCAAACTTCTTGCCCAACGCCAGAGTGTGTGAAAATTGGACTTTGACATCTCAGTGGAGTGGCTTTTTAGACGTTCGCCACTTGACACGAAGCTTTTGTCATCGTGAGGTCACCGCGAGTCGACAAAGAGAGAGAAACCACTCCGGGACAATTTATGACTTCATTACGCAGTTCTCTCCCCCCCCCCCCCCCAGCCCCCGCGCACTTGATGAAGACGAAAATAACGACTTACGAGCGTTTCCACGATCGTCGATTCCCACAGTCGAAAGGCGTTGGGACGTGAGTGTCGGATCGGATTGAATCCGTTTCGTGGCTCAGCAAAGCGAGAGACGTGAGTGTCGGATCGGATTGAATCCGTTTTGTTTTCGGGATGGTTCTCTGACAAATGGCCATTTTCATGACTCTCTTGTTTTTTGTAAATGGCATGGAGAGGGAAACTGTCGGGAGAAAACCGGACATTTTGGGAAGAAAAGTTTTTTTCCCGTAGGCGTTTATTTCTAGTCGGGAGAAATTGGAAAGTTTGAAATTTCTTGCACAAAATTATGTAATACTTTGAAATGTAATGTCGACTACCGCTACAGCACGATTCGACTTGCACGAAATGGGCGAGTTATAGCCATTATAACGCCCGATAGAGCTATAACGCCCGAGTAGCGAATTTTATAGCGAACGCGAATTCTTCGCCCGCAACACGAAAATTTTCGTCAAGGAACCGCTGGGCGTAGGTATCGTCTTCAATACTGGCTACTAAATATTGGTTTCGTGAGTGGACTTCTGCACTTCAGTGACGCTAGAGGGGTGAAGTTCAGTGAATGTGAACTGTTGTTGAATGGCACCGTACTAGTCGTGTTTTCCACTCCAAATGTGAAAGTTAATTTAACATTAGTGTTTAAGCGTATTAGTATGCAGGAGAATATTTATATTAATTCGATGAGCTTCACATCACCAACCATCATCATCTTCAGTTTTTTAGTTACAATATTTATTGCTTTAATCCACTGTAGTGTTGCATTTTGTTGTTATTAATATTGCTTACTGTACATACAGTATTGCACTTTGTATCACTCTCCCATTGAACATTGAGTTTGCGCATCATTACAGTAATTTACATTGAATACGTTGTTTTTTAATTTTTTAATTTTTGATGCATTATAAATTCAGCTCTTTTCATTTTAAACGTTGAGATATACTTAAGGAACAGTTTAAAGCTGGCTGAAGGGTATTTACAGGTGTCGAAAATAAATGTTTATATTTATTAAAAAGTCTTATACGTACCCTTTTTCACAACGCGAAATTTCGACTTGCGCGAGGGGTCTTGGAACGCGTCCCTTGCGCAAGTCGGGACTCGTCTGTATTTACATTCCAACGTTTTTTTTTTCTTTAAATATTTTATATTTAAGTTCAGCATCCCACATGAAAGCATCAACTTTAATAATGCAAGCTGTAAAAGAATTTTATTTCCCTGTGCAGCACCGTATTATATTTTATTTTTCCCTGTAAAACTTGTTGCATTCACAGGACAGAATTATATCGATAGCATTAATTATTGGAAATGCTTAAGTTAAAATTTTAATACGTTTTCATTTAATGTGTGTATATACTACACAGTGTGTTCCGTTTTAACCTGCAAGACCTTTATTTTCGCAACCGTTAGTACGAGATGTATACTTCCAGTTGCAAAAACGTTCAAAATCAGATGCAGAGTTGAGATATAAAAAGTTTGAAGCAAAAATTAAAAAAAAAGAAAAAAGAAAAAAAAGAAATTAATTTGAATTTTGACCTGATGAATTCAAATTATGTTTTTCGCAATCACGAGTGTGTGTGTATGTAGACGTGTGTGGTTATGTGTGTGTGGGGGGGGTATGTGTGTTTGTGCGTAGGGGGTATGTGTATGTGTGTGTAGGCATGTGTGTTTATGTCTGTGTGCAGGTATGAGTGTGTGGGTAGTTGTATGTGTAGGTGTATGTATGTATGCATGTGTGTGGATGTGTTTGTGTGTGTAGGCGTATGTATCTGTGTGTACGTGCGTGTATGTATGCGTGCAAGTGTAGGGCATGGATGCAACCTGGAGACGGTTTTCGCTAAAGGAGCAGCATCGAGAGGCGGCCGGTCAACGGTGGTGATGCAGAGAGAGGTGGGGGAAAATAAAATCATAGGACGCCAAAACAGTCAAATGAAAGCAATAAGCAATCGTGATTGCGAAAAAAAAAAGAGTCAAAAAATACGAAATTTAACTTTTTATACGGGCCCTAGGTCCCCCAACTAATATTTAGAGAAATAATCTCCATTGAAAATTATTACTAACACAAAAAACTTGACATTTGTGCGAACAAAACTCAAGGAGATATGTATCAGTTTAAAGTTTTAAGGGACCATACAGAAAATGAGATTGAAACTTATCGCCCTTTCAGATGAATGACAGGTCGTCAAAGTAAGAAGAACAAGGTACTTATATTTTTCATTGCTGTTTAAAAACAAATGCAAATGTTATGCCGTGATACGCAAAAACACACGACAAAACCTCGAATAATTTGAAAAATCACAACTTGCACACATGTAATTTTAAACACTTTTTAACTACTATATTTTCCCCCAAAAGATGTAAATGACGGCGAGTGAAAAGTAGTGTAAGTCACAAAACGCTGCGTTTCATTTCTCGGTGAATATTGGTCGCACTAATTTCAATCTTTTTGTGTTGGAATTATTTGTCACTGGAAATTATTTCCCAACGCATAAGTTAGGGGACCTGGGGATCGTATAAAAAGTTAAATTTTGTATTTTTCGATACATTTTTATTTTTGCTTCAAACGTTCAATATCTTAACTCTGCATCTGATTTTGAACATTTTTGCAATTGGACATACATCTTGGACTAACGGTTGCGAAAATAAAGCTTTTTTTGCAGGTTAAAACGGAACACCCTGTATATGTGGGTACTGTACACATTTATGTGTAAATGTATGTAACAAACTTTTTATACAGAAAGAAAACAACTTGTTTAAAAGCTGACTTTACACAAAAGAAAGAACTACCCACATTTCTGTCAAGAATTTGATTTTGCAATTTATAAAAATCACACCCAACTCAAGTGAACTGTGGAATGGTGATTGGACTCATTTGGATGGTTTTTGGTGTTTTGTGATTTAATTGTCTAATGGCAGTTAGAAAACGGGGATGTTTTTTTAACAGCAAAAAATTTACGGATATTTCTAAGATAGAAAAATAACATAAAAACTGCCCATATTTTTAAGTATTTAGCTCTTTTTTAGTTCTGAAAGAAAATTTAAACATTTTACGACACATTTGTTCGTATATAAAATCAATTTTTTCCATTTTTTGCCCAGTTTTTCTTGAAAACGTTTTTTCCCCCACGGTCTTCAAAATTTCTGGAAAATTTACATCTCTAGGTCTGCATCATTTCATTAATTTCGTTCATTTCTATGTTGCTGCATTTTCTTTTTCCTTTTTTTTTTTTTTTTTTTTGTCGTGTCATTTCTCGCGCCGTATCAACTTGACCCAAATAATGCCATTACGTTAATTCAAAAACGGTGAAAAAACAGATGCGAATAAAGGCAGTTTTTCTCTTATTAGGTGTAGAATCCTGCCTCCTACTCAAAGAACATCTTGCTTACTAAGATGAAATCTGTCAAACACCCAAACCGGTGCGACAGTAGACAGCAAACCATGAAAATTGGCTCTTGCGCACAAAAAACGATATCTCATAAATAATTACTCTCTGATAAAAAAGAAAAAAAAAAAGAAAAATTAATTTGAATTTCGACCTCTTGAATTCAAATTATGTTTTTCGCAATCACGTGTGTGTTTTGTGTGTAGGGGGTATGTGTAAGTATGTATAGGCGTATGTGTTTGTGTCTGTGTGCATGACTGTTTGTGTGTGGGGGGGGGGAATGTGTATGTGTGTGTGTAGGCATGTGTGTTTGTGTCTGTGAGCAGGCATGAGTGTGTGAGTAGTTGTGTGTAGGTGTGTGTATGTGTAGGTGTCTGTATGTATGCATGCATGTGTGTGTATGTGTTTGTGTGTGTATGTGTTTGTGCATGTGTGTGTAGGTATATGTATGTGTGTGTAGGCGTACGTATGTGTATGAGTACGTGCGTATATGTATGTGTGTGTGTAGATGCGTGTATAAGTGTAGGATATTGACGCAACCTGGAGACTGTTTTCGCTAGAGGAGCAGCATCGTGAGTAGCCGGTCGACGGTGATGCTGCAGAGGGTGCTGGTGGGAAAATAAAATCATAGGAACGCCAAAACAGTCAATTGAAAGCAATAAGCAATCGTGATTGCTCAAAAAAAAAGGTTCTCTAATGTATGTTGGGTCAAAAATCAGTCTGGTACTTCCCCGTAACAGTTCTGGGCACTGACGCCCTCAAAAATTTTAGTCCTTGTATCAAGTTAACCCTGTATTCACTTTTCTCCGCATCACACCACTCCTTAGCGTTACACCTTAGATTTTACCATTCGAGTGGTCCGCATGCAGGGGCGTGCACAGGGGAGAAAAGGGGCACCTGTTGGCCCGAGCCTGAAGGGGCCCAATATTTTTAAAACTAGGCGTGAAATATAGGGGTAGATAATAGGGAGGGGGCCCGGAAAAGTCATTCGTGACGGGCCCCAAATTTTCTGTGCATGGAAAGCACAGAAAATGTAGCTGGGATCACGGGAACCCTGTATCCACTTTTCTCCACAACATCCCACCTCTTAGCTATCAGCCTTAGGTTAACCCTGCATCCACTGCACTAAGTCTCGCCTACTCTTTAAAAAATTAAAATTATTGAATGAAGCACAGGTTTCGAAACGCTCCTACAAAGTATTGTCCGTTTTTCAGGAGAAGGCACTTCGCCATGCCTCCTCGAACGCAGTTCCGTTTTACGCGGGGGTGATCGGTACGCAATCCACGCGCTTCTAAAGGAGACAGAACCAGACAGCCTTCACTTGGGGCGTGCATTTTAATGTGCAAAAAGGTCTCAGTGTCCTTTATGTCACTTGTCTGTTGTCATTTTAGTTGTTCTTACATTTTAAAAACCGCTGCTTTTACAAAAAAAAAATAATAATAATAATTTGAATTTTGTCACCTTGAATTCAAATTATGTTTTTGCGCAATCACCAGTGTGTGTGTGTGTATGTAAGCGTGTGTTTGTGTGTGGGGGGTATGTGTGTGTGTAGGCATGTGTGTTTGTGTCTGTGTGCAGGCATGAGTGTGTGGGTAGTTGTGTGTATATGTGTAGGTGTGGGGGGTATGTGTGTGTAGGCATATGTGTTTGTATGTGTGTGTAGGCATATGTGTTTGTACGTGTGTGTGGGCATATGTGTTTTTGTCTGTGTGCAGGCATGAGTGTGATGAGTGTGTGGGTAGTTGTGTGTATGTGTTTGTGTGTGAATGTGTTTGTGTATGTGTGTAGGTGTATGTATGTGTGTGTAGGTGTATATATGTATATGTGTGTAGGTGCGTGTATGTATGTGTAGGTGTATATATGTATATGCGTGTATGTATGTGTGTGTAGGTGTATATATATATGTATGTGTGTGTAGGTGCGTGTATGTATGCGTGTAAGTGTAGGATATTGACGAAACCTGGAGACGGCTTTCGCTAGAGGTGCAGCCTCGTGAGGAGCCGGCCGACGGTGATGCTGCGGAGGGTGGCGGGGGGAAAAATCAAAGGAACGTCAAAAACAGTCGAATGAAAGCAATAAGCAATCGTGATTGCTCAAAAAAATGCTATGCTCCGAATATACCTCCTGCCGAAAGCAGCGAAATAGAATCATCGGGTAGCACGTGACAGTGCCTACTTGTGAAAAACGGACAATACACCCGCGACTATTTTCTTTCAATTAAATGCGTAGCAACTTAATTTGAATGTCTGTTTCAGGTGCACCTGGACAGGACACGTCAGTCCAACCTGTTCCGTCGGACGATCGCCGAGGGGGTCGCCGTCCAACCCTCCCACGCCTACGACAACAGGAGCGGGAACGTCTACTTCCTGGCCGGAGACGCGGTGAGCCTCATTTTCTTTTTCCTGCAATAGAACGTTTTTCAGGGCCGTGGTAGCCCGATCGGTAGAGTGTCGGATTCGGGGTCGGAGGGTCCTGAGTTCGAACCTCGACGGTCGAAGATCCACCGTCGTCATGAAAGGGCACTGGGCGACGTTAAATAGGCTCGTGGTCTCAATGTCCTCCGAGTCAAACGATACCTCTGGGGGTAGCTATTAGCTCCTGGACTAGTTCTAAATTCCCATTAACTGTTTGATCCGGTGATGGTGCTGCCATCTATCGGTATATAAAATAATGGAGGCAAGGCACTTAGTATGCAGTCCTCGACATAAATACAGTTGAAGTCGGTTGTGACTCGGAATAGGAATAGGAATGAACCCTACCCACAATGTGTGGCAACGGTCCATTTAACTTCGTTTGCATGTATTTTGATTCAGCATGGCCCCACTAGATGGCGCTGGCGCTTAACGGGCCTTGGCAATTTATTACTTTTCCGTGTTAAACCGATGCAGCTCATGCGCCCAGCAATCAATGTCAACGTTTCACAGTTTGCTTATTTTTGATTGGACGGTGGACGTCGCCCATTTTGACCGCAAGAGGAGCCACAGGGAACCCCTGCATTCACCAATCAATGGCAACGAAATGGAAACAGAGGTTCCCAGCAGCGCCCTCTTTGTTGCCATGAGTTTCAGCGATTGTCACGGCCTATAAGAATTAAGTGGGCCATGGATTCAGTTACCGTAAAAGCACTTATTTTCACGAGCCAATTGTAATCGCGAAAAGTGTAACCTCGCGAAATATTTCAACTTTATATAGAACTAGCATTCCCGTACCCAGCATTGCTCGGGTAATGGAATTAGCAAGGGTTAACAGTGTTTGGGGCACCTAGTTTCGAAAATCCCCTGTAATAATTACTTATTACCTATATTTTTTTCTAATTTTGGGGGGATCCCGGGTCCCCTGGACTCCTTATGTATATGCGCTTGTACTTAACCGATCTTTAACTGTTATTAACGATCCTTTTAAAGTATTGATTATCTTTGCAAACACAGGCCATCCACATTTTATTGTTATACCTATGTTTAAGCTAGAACTTCTTTGTGTACAACATTTTTAGTTTTTTTTTTTCTGGTGCTAAAATTATTAAGCTGCTTGATGAACTGGCTTTGGAGCAAGCTACATAACATTGGTCGTGTGTCATGTGACACACGACCAATGAATCGTGTGTCATGTGGTCGTGTGTCAACATGTGAAAAAAAGTCTTCTCTTAAATCGATCCCTGCTACTTTTAATGTCTGTCCTTGTGACTTATTAATGGTTATTGCAAAGCAAACTTTTACAGGAAACTGCACTCTTCTGAATTCAAAAGGATAGTCCGCCTGTGATGATGTTCTTAAAAACTTCGTTTCCAGTTTTGAAAAAATGAAAGCAAAAGACAGAAGCATCATTATTTGACTTGAGAAAAGCCTCGAAGAATCGCGTGAGAAATAAAAACAAATATCAAATTTAAAATTCGCTATCGACCAAAAGTTGAGATGAAGTACTGAATAATGATTTGAATGGAGGAAAGCCTCTTAAAATAAGGGATTTAAATTTCAATGACAGGTTTTAATTTCGCAGAAATTAATGGGTTTTAATTAATTTCTCCCGAACTAATTGAGATTTCGAAAAATCCTTTCTTAGTGGTTACTTTCGTACTCATGCGGACATGCCTGCCAAATTTCAAGTCTGAGGTATCAGCGGTTTCGGCTGTGCGTTGATATATATGTATATATATATATGTTATTTCAGGACATTGATTTTTATATATTAAGACTAGAAAATCGTCCGTCAAGGTGTGACAGGTGAAAATTGCTTCTAAATTGGAAGGAAGCAATTGCTGCAGGGGCGTGCACAGAAACTTGGGGGCCCGTCGCAAAACGGACGGCGTACGCCCTTACGTATATTTCATCCCTTTTTTTAAAAATCTCGGACCCCATTCAGGCTTGGGCCCCGAGCCGACAGGTGTCCTTCTCACCCCCCCCCCTCGTTACACACACCTGACTGCCTGCTTGGTCACTGCATGTCAAACAATTCGCAACTCCAGAGCTCGAATACGCTACCTTGCGGTGATTAACAATACTACCGAAAAAGGTAAAACAGTCCATTCCACGTGTTTTCTTTGGGGTAAATGACAGGTTTCAGACTGTTTGTGTTGTAATGTCATTTCAGAAGAATAGAAAAGAAAGCTTCCCACAAACACGATGGAAAATTATTCTCATTCACAAAGCGTCAAAGCAAGTTATAAGTTACGGCATTTGTTTGTTCTACCTTTTTCATCCGCCATTAGACAGTGGCTGCAGCGTCCCCTATAGTTTATTGGACTTGCGAATTGTCAAAAAAAAAAAAAAAAAAAGATCCAATTATACTGAGTTTTTTGTGCTTCAACAATGAAATAATGTCGTCACGCATGCTTTGGCGCGAGCTTGAATAGTTGATGACGTCAGAGCGTTACTTTTGAGTAATATATACGTGAGGATTACACAGGGGAACAAAAAAATGTTTCGTCTTTGGTGCCCAGAGTATAAAAACTGAATTTAGATATGTTTGGGGGCTCTGAATCGAAATATGAAATTAGTTTTTCTCAGCAGCTCTACTTTTTCAGATAAGTACGGCTGTTTTATCCAAAATAGGCAGTTTTAACACCATTTTGCGCCTTTCTGAAGCTAGTATAGGCTTCTAAAACAATGTTTGCTTCCAGCATATTTGCCCTATTGTCAGTCTGCAGTTCAGTTACGCTCAGGAAAATTCACTACATGAAGTAAATATCTGGCAAGATTAGTAACAATGTTTTAACGAATTCAGGTCAACTTGTAAGTTCTTGCTTTGCATATATTCGCTTCGTGTGACGAGTTGGATATCTGTATATAATATTTTCAGGGCTCGATTAATATAGAGTGTAACCCTAAACAAACATTTATGGAGGGACCTCTGCAGTCAAACCTAAACTAGTATGTTGTAACCATCACGAAACTTTCTTCTATATTTTTCTTTTTTTTTTCTGATCCCTCCCCATGCTTGACGAGGAAGCAATATTCCCAACAAAAACAAAATGACACATGCAAAAACTTGACGACCATCCCAATGTCTGAATTATTGCAAAAGCAAAGCAAAGAGCGAAAATTGAAAGTTATTTTAAAAGCCTTGCTTGAATGAATTACAAATATTTCACTTGTTAACAAACATAAGATGGCAACAGTTAAACATTTTAAATCATTGAGATAATATTTCGTATCATTTCCACTCAATTAAAATCACGAGAAATACGCAGACGGCAATCTATTACGATTTATCTTTCTTATTGTTGCATTAATAAAAATATTTTTATTCGCAAAAAGAAAAAAAAATCAACACCTCTTGGAGCGATCGGCGTCAAAATTGAACCAAAGCCTGTTTACGTATGGATTCACATATATTCCAAACTAGCAAAAATACCCGGCGTTGCCTGGGTTAGCAATAATTATAAGAAACAATCGTTACTTGCATTTGTTTTCTGTTTTAAGTGAAAGAACTTAAAACACACCTTTTTGACGTGATTTAAAATCTAGCTTCTTCCTTACTCATAAAACTAAAGTAGCAGTAAGTAAAAAGAGCAAAATAGTATTGATTTAGAAACGAAAACACGAAATTTAAGCGTATACAAATTTGAAGAATTCCGATATATGAAATTAAACTTCATATGTTTAAAAAGATTTATCAAATAATACTTTTTTTTTTTTTTTACATTTAGTCTTATCTTCTCTGTATGTCTATTGAAGAACCAACTGTTTAAAAAAATGTAGCCGCGCTCCCGTGATCCTCTTAAACTTGCTTAAGTTATTTTGGAAAATTTTAATTATTGTGGGTTGTTGGTGCGATTTAAAATGTTACCGAATTTGCGGGAATCGTTTTGGGATACCTTTCATAATGCTCCCACTTCTTACTTTGTAAAACGGTATGTTACTAATTTTCGTTCAAGAGATAATTTTGGTCACCATAAAATGGCGCTAAACAATTTCATCCGAAATGTTTCCAAAATAAGTAGTAAAATTTGGCGATGGTTTGAATTTGTGCACAAAGTCACATTAATGGAAGTTTTTATACTGTTTGTGGATTTGCCTAATTTAGTTGCTGGATTATTTTACAGTAAAAAAAGTTTTTAAAGATTCTTTGATTGACGATATTTTGTTTACATGGTGAAAGCTGGCAAACATTATTACGTAGTCTTTGACTGCAAAACCGCGACAGTTGAAAAAACTGCCAAATGCATCCGCTACTGAAATCTTTCTGCATAAATTTTGGCGAGGTTTCTGCTGTTAGATTGGATAATGATTAAAAAATCCAATCAGCACAAATAATTAAAAAAAAAACCATTAATTACACTAAAGTTCCGTTTAAATGGAAAATAATCAACCAAATCTAGTTATTATTAGTCAATCTTGTGTGGGGGGAACGTTACTTTAAGATTTGACTTGAGAAAAGCCTCAAACAGTCAGACGAAACACAAAAACATTTAACAATTCTAACTATGAACTGGGAGTTGAGATGATACACTAAATAATGAATTGGGTTGAGGAAAGCCTTCGAACATGGAACAAAAAAAGCTCATAACTCGTTTTTGATACAACTTAGAACCTTCTAACAGATGCCATCTTCAGCAGAAAAATAAGCGCTTTCGATGGACACATAATTTCTGGATCTGCTCTGGTGTTTCAGCAGCCCGTTGGGATGCCAGATATTCAGCATGCTGTCTACACCGAGCTTGAGACTCTTTCAGTGTCTCAGCAGCTCTGTGAGCTTCTTGACGCTCCGCTTGTTCAAGTCTTCGTAGCTCGGCTTCTGGATTCGTCTCGATAATCCTAGCTACTTTCATAGCCCGAGCTTTATTAGAGCTTTGCGAAAGATTAGAGTTACGCTTTCGCGGCATAATTCTCAGCGCTTTTATAATTAAAAACTGCAATACCTGCCTATTTAATTAAAATTACAGCCGCATACTAATAGGACAAAAATAAAACGGTCTTATTCTCCTGAGAAGTGTTACGTTGTATCTGGCTATTAAAAATCAATTTTAAATTTGGAGTTTGCCAATCCAATTATAATTTGGCCATCTCGTGGTAAAACGTTCATTTATAATTTGACTTGAGAAAAGCCTTGAACAATCAGACAAAAACAAAAATGGTATACGCAATAAGCTATAGAATGGGAGTTGAGATGATACACTAAACACTGAATTGGATTGATGAAAGCCTTCGAACACGGAACTAAAAAGCTTATAACTGGTTTTTTATCATCTTTTCTTTGCTAATAATAATGCTGAATGTCTGGATCTCTGTTCAGATATCTGTCCGGATATCTGTCGGGAAATCTGTGACGCGCATAGCGCCTAGACCGTTAGCTCGATTTTCATGAAATTCGGCAAAAAGTTAGTTTTTAGCATGGGGGTGTGAACTTTGAAGCGATTTTTCGAAAATTCGATTTTGTTCTTTTTTCTATTCCAATTTTAAGAACATTTTCGTAGAAATCGTCCCAAAATAGGGTCAACAATGATGCTACCCGAAATGTTTCCAATAAACAGTAAAAATTTGGCAATTGTTTGAAATTGTGTGCAAAGACAAAGTAATGGAAGTTTTTGCGCTGATTATGAATTTGCGAATTAGTTGGCGAATTATTTTACGTGTTAACAAATTTAAAAAAAGAAATATTAAAGAAATGGCGACATTTGGTTACATGGTGAAAACCGAGAAACACAGTATTACATAATCTTTAGCTTCAAAATCAGCGACAGTTGAAAAAAATGCCAAATGCCTTAGCTATTGAAATGATTCCACAAAAAACGTTTGGCTAGATTCCAGCTGATTGATTAAATACCCAGTCAATACAAATAAATAAATAAAAAAAACATTAATTGCCTCAAAGTTGCATTAAAATGGAAAAAAAATCAGCCAAATCCTTGTGTTATTTGCCAATCTTGTGCAAAAATCTTACTTCAAGATTTGACTTGAGAAAAGCCTTGAACAGTCACGAAAAGCAAAGATAGTCAACAATACAATAGTCGTTATCGACAGGGAGTTGAGATGATACACTAAATATTGTATTGAGTTAAGGAAAGCCTTCGAACATGGAACTAAAAAGCTCATAACTCGTTTTTTATTCTACTTAGAAATTTCGAACAGGTGCCATCTTCAGCAGAAAAATCAGAGCTTTCGATGGACATATAATATTAATATGTGCAAGTATTTTTTCATCCCCATATTAGAGAATTTATACGAAAATTGTGTTTTATTGCCCCCTAAGGGGGTTTTGCCCCCCATAATGGGACGAAAACTACCCTATGTGTTATTCTGATGCATAAGCTATATTATTGTAAAGTTTCATCAAAATCCATTCAGTAGTTTTTGCGTGAAAGAGTAACAAACATCCATACATACATCCATACATCCATACATCCAAACAGACAAACTTTCGCATATATAATAGTAGTAAGATTTCAACCAGAACGTAGCATTACTTCTTGAGATAGGGCACTGAAAATGGAAAAAAAGAACGGGTGATTGCGCTACCCCCTTTTTAGCTGTTGACACCAAAATAAAATCAGTTCACATACCCACTAAGGGCTACTTGCCGATAAATTTTTCTTTCATTCCGTTCATTATTTCTTGAGATACAGCAGTCACAATGGACGACAAAAAACGTTCTATAGCTCAACCCCCGTTTGAGTTATTGACACCAAAATTGAATCAGCACCTGTTCCTGTTAATACCAACATATGGACCAAATTTTGCTTGATTCCGCCAGTTACTTCCCGAGGAATAGCAAGCACGCGTAACTCGAAAAACGTCCCATTGCTCCACCCCCCTTGGAGGAATTCGCGCCAAAAACTAATGGGTACAAGTTCACATAGGGGCACATATGTGTACTAAATTTCGTTCGATTTCATGCGGTAGTTTTTGTTGTAGAGCGGCCACAAAAAGCTGGTCACACACAGACGTGACACACACACATACACACACACATACACACACACACACACAGACAGACAGACATTTTCCAAAAATGGTCGAAATGGACTCAGCACACCTCAAAACGTTCGAATCATTCGAAATTCGAAAATTAGCACGAATCCAATACTTTCTTCTATATATTAGATATAGAAGAAAGTAAAAAACATAAACATTAATGGAGAATCAGGGGTGGTGGTTTCAGGGGTGTTGAGGTGTTGAACCACCCATTCAATATACTTGTTGTTGATAGGCAGTGCATCCTACACTTGTACACATTAAAAATTGTAAACAAATAAAGAAGAATACCTTGATTTTCTTAAATAATCGACTATAACAATTTTAGTCTTTTCGGGGGCCCTTAAAAATCAGAGATCTTTGACCAACAGCCTTATTAGTCTGGTAGCTCTGATTTATTTGTATCATACAGTAGGAATAAAGATTCCATGCTTCGTTTTTTATTTGATTTATGGGTGTAACTTAAACCTATGTCACATATATTTCAAGCTCAAGTAAACTTGGAAATTTGAGCTCCTGTGCAAAAACCGATGTGATATTTGAACTCAGTGTGCCAAATTCGTACTAATTCAGCTCCAAATATCCGTGCACCAAAATGACTGTTGCCCTGTGTTATAGTCAACTTTCAGTTTTGTTCACATAAAATTCGCAAAATTTTCAGCTCGTGAAATCACTGGCATTTTTATTTTCGCGAAAATAAGTGCTTTTATGGTATTCGATCAGTGTTTGTTGTGCTATAGAAAATAGTTTTATTTAATAGTCTTTGAACTTTACAAACATGAGGATTTCTCGCTAAATATGGTGCTAAAAACAATCGCCAACTTGACGATATCTTTTAAATTTCTCGCCAATCCCATTATCACGATGTAAATGCATGCAAAGCAAACAAAGTCAACATGCAGGTAAAGTTTTCAGAACTTAAGTAATTGAGTGGAAATCAATGGATTAAAAGCTACATTTTGCAAGATTACAACAAATTAAGCACATAAAAACATAGAAATAAAATCTATTGACAAAATTTGCAACAATGAGTTTGAAAATGTGACTGATACTTTTTTTTTCTGTCGACATCCTTTTCATAATACTGGGGTTCTGCCCCCGCAGGTGGTTCGCTTCCCGGTGTCTTCGTGCTCGGCCTACGAGAGCTGCGAGCTGTGCCTGACGGTGGAAGACCCCCTCAAGTGCGGCTGGTGCGGCGATCGGTGCGCGCACCGCGACGAGTGCCCCACACCCGACCTCCTCAGCCACGAGAAGTGCCCTCCCATCATAAGAAAGGTCAGTTCCAACTCTTATTTTTGTGTTCAGTCTCTGTACTTCTTACCAGCTTTGTGTGGATTTTTACCATAATTTCCCGCGCATTATCTGTTAAATAAGTGCAAAATTAATGATGGGCTCATTATACGTCTAAGTATTGAGCATCCATTTGCAGCAGGATTCGCTCATAGAGACTGCTTCGTTTCTCGCAGTCCAGTAAGGTTATTTAGTTGACGTAGCCTGGGTTTTTCCACTAACTGTCTGACCACGGATTGTATGGAAAGACAAACATCTGTTTTACAGCCGGAAATGGACGAATCTATTATTTCTAACGATGTCGACTTTTGCAGAAGTAGAGTCTCATTCAAATGAGCGGAATACCGGCATCAAATTTTTACTTTTCCCCTTCATTCACATAGATTCGTCTTATCTGGACGTTTGAAAATTCCATACAATCCCTGGTTGGACAGTACGCAATTTGAACTACGTAAACTAAACTACCCTACAGGCAAGGAAGGGGCGATCTCCATTTGCAGTAACCGTTTGTACTGATTATCGGCTTTAATCTCTGTCTTAAAGTAATTAGCTTACTATTATCATAATTTCAAGACGAAAACTTTATTTTTTAGTTTAATTTTCACTATAGCTTAAAATTTATTACTTCTTCACGTTTTTAATTTAGTTGTTAAAATTGTATGTTAAATCAAAATCGACTTCGTTTTTTAACATCGTGTTATCTGAAGGTGTTTTTTTCACTCAGCCGAATTTATGACTAGAGAATGATACGTCACCACGGATTAAAAGCAAGAAATTACGGAAAATAATTTTAAAAAACTTGAATGTTTACGCATGAAAACACATTCTGAAGATAAAAATACAGATTTTTTTTTTCATGAATTCTTAACTGCCTTTGCATCAGTCTGTAACTAAATACCTGGAGCAGATTTGCAAATTTGGGGCTCGTTTTTACTCATTTTAGAAAACCTCTTGAATAGCACGAAAATTTTCATCTGCCATTTTTCCCCCTTTGGACTCTTTATGTCATTAGGGACCCTCGCAATGGCGACATGGTAAATCTGTCACTGCCAAACATACTACAGCACAGTCTAAAATCTTGTAAAAGCTGTACTGTCTACCTCTGGCAAGTTGAGCTCGGCTGCCCGACCAATTAAAAGATTCCATTTGTTGAAAAAGGGGTTAGGAAAAACTGCTTAAGGGCTTTCAGATTTAGTTGGTGGTGTTATTGCCGTTTGGCGAACAATACAACTCAGGTAAGAAGTAGCAAGCGGTACAGGATTTTCTCGCCAATAAAAGTGTTGCAATGGTAGCCCAACTCTGCGCCTAACAATTAAATCTTACTGATTGCCCTCCCTTGAAAGAAATGGAGTTGCTCAAAGCTATAGCTCAACTTTTTGGAGGTAGACAGTATTAGTAACAAATGTACTTTACTTTGCACCCGGATATGATTTTTAGAGAAATATTTGTGACGTTTACTTCTTTTGTTTGTTTCTGCGTTGGTTGGATTTACAACTGACAGAGTTCGAAACACTTTAGATCTTTGAGTGGTTATAATACTGCGACTATAATACTAAGAATGCAGTGTTTTCTTTCTCGTCACAGGTGTCTCCCCCACGCGGACCCCTGGAGGGCGGGACCCTCGTGCGCATCGAGGGCGACAACTTCGGGAGCCCCGCACTGGGCGAGGACGTGTCCAAGATGGAGGTGAGCGTGGCCGGACACCCCTGCCACATCTACTCCTGGGACAAGGAGAAGTGAGGACCACCCCCTTCTGTTTCAAATTTTATTCGCAATTATTACTTAATTTTACGAAGGAAAGGAATTCACGAAAAAATTTTGACATAAAAATAGGCTTTAATTTCCATTTTGCTCTCCCCCGAATGAATGTTGAGTTTTTTTTTTTTTTGACCCGACCACACGTGGATATATTTCTAAGAACGTATAGACACCCGAAATATCCGTTTTAACGATTCCCGAGTTAATTAAACGAGTTTTCTCGTGACGTACGTATGTATGTGTGTATGTATCTCGCATAACTCAAAAACGGTATGTCCTAGAAAGTTGAAATTTGGTACGTAGACTCCGAGTGGGGTCTCGTTGTGCACCAACCCTTTTGGTTGCATTTGGGTGTTTCAAGGGGGGTCTTTTACACCTTTATGGGGGGAAACCATTGTTAATATCAATGCAAACTCAAGTGGTGTTAGAATTTGGCAAACATTTGGCGACGTATCACCAAGCTTTTGGTTGCCAAGTTTGTTCATCAACTTGGCAACAAAAAATTTGGCAGTTTTTTTTTTTCAAATTTGGTTTCATTTTGGTCACTATTGGCGATATATAGAAAGTTAACCATTGAATCACATTAAAATGTCCAATACTAAAAAAATTAATCTGCATAAAACTTTTTTTTTTTTTTTTTTTGCATCTGTTCGCAACAAACTTGTGGCAGAAATATTTAAATTGTTTCTTTGCTTACTCAAAGGCACTACTATTATCATTAAATTGGAGTAAAAGGAAGTCATGTGATGCACAAATCAGCTCGTTTTTTTTTCTATTGTCCGTTTACCAGGAGAAGGACTTGGCTCCGCCTTCGTCACGTGGTATCCGATGATTCTGTTTCGCTCTTTTCGGCATGAGGTACACTCGCTAATGTGCCATCAAAGCAACCGTTTCTAGAATTTAAGCACAAACATTATGCCATCCCAAACCATGGTGCCTGCCACAGCTACGTGCACGGCTAACAGACACAGAGGCACCATTGGCTGCTCAACACAGGGCTCAACCCCGCCTGGCGTGACGTCAGCGTCATGGCACGTGGACCATCGAATAGCAACGGGTATTGTTCCCGGATGAATCTCGTTTCAGTCTGCGGCTAAATGATGGTGAACAGCGAGGTGCGGACTAGTCTGCATGTCACACGGCGAACTCGTAACAGCCTGACCGGATTTAACAACGCTTCCCCGGCCGGCAGTCTCTCCGGATCCAAATTCCATCGAACACCTGTGGAATCACATCGGACCGAGCACCACTAGCACAAACCACCATCTGCGCACAGCAGTGGATGTAGTTTGGCTAAGGTGACCTCAAAAACCATCAATGAACTCGTTGACCTAGTCTGATTGAGTGATGTATAGCTGCCCGTGGTGAACACAGTAGACACTAAATACATGTTTTAATAAATCATTTTTGCCTGTATTGCAATCATTTGCATGGTGTTGCCCTTTCAGCTTTGAGGAGTATATATATATATATATATATATATATATATATATATATATATATATATATATATATACAGTCAGATCTCGATATATGGTCACCCGCTTAAAAGGTCACCCCGCATATAAGGTCACTTTTCTAAAGTCCCGGCTCGCTGAATAGGAATTCTATGTCATGTATTATCAGATATATGGTCAGGTCATAATACATTAATCGCTTATAAGGGTCACTTTTGTCTGACTTCTTTCAATGATTTCATTGCCTAATCGATTCACTTCCAAGAATTTTCCGCGATATACGATCCTTAAAAAGTGACAAGTCATTTTTCCTATTGACGTAGTAAATTAACAGTAGAAAGTGAGTGTTGCGACAGTGATACTGAAATATGAAGCAGTAACGTGAGCACTCAGTATGCACATATCGCAATTTTTTACCAGTCATTAGAAGTCGAAGAAAATTTTCAGGAGATACTGAGAAACAATTGTGCTTAAACTAATGAAAAAACGCGTCAGTCCTGTATTAATGTAATTTTAAGCGAGGTAGGTTGCACATCCGTTCTTGGGCATATTTGAATGCAGTTTTATTCTAAATGGACGTTTTAAAAAAGCATTTCAAAACTTCTTATTAATTCCAAAAATTTCAATTGGTTCAAATCAATTCAACAATTATAATTTAATTAACTGATGTTTTTGGACGTATTAAATTTTGAAAATAATTAATGCATACATCCTTATTTATCAATATATATATATATATATATATATATATATATATATATATATATATATATATATATATATATATATATATATATATATATATGAATCGGTTATAAGGTCACCCCGCTTATGAGGTCAGTTTTGTGAAGTCCCGTGGAGTGAACTTATATCGAGGTCCGACTGTGTTTGTGTGTATAATAAATATATATATATATATATATATATATATTTCACGACTTCGTAATCGATTAGATTACCTCGTAGTTGACTCCAAGTTGTGTATATACTGTCAAGTCTGTTTAATGAAATAACCAATTTGCCACGAAACATTATTCTAATAAGAGGGGTATTTGATTATCCGTGATGAAAATAACAAATGACGATCACTCGGTATATTGAAACTTTATTAACATTAAACGGGATATTCTTTTCAACCGCCATTTCGAAAACCTTACTCAACTATTTGTATATATTTATAAGAATAAATAAAAATGATATGACGTCCATAGAGCTGAGCTGTGACGTGTTTCCATTCCACAGGGTCGAGTGCCGGACCAGTCCGGTGTCCGAACCGACGTCCGGCCAGGTGGTGCTCAACGTGTCCGACCGGACGTGGATCAAGGGTCACTTCAACATGGAGGGCGTGGCACGCAGCGGAGACACCTTCCACTACGTGGTGAGTCCTGGGTTCAGTTCACATCCCTCATGTGGTCGGAGATTTTCTTCGCGCCACTTTTGATTTGCTTCTCCAAGCAATCGGAAAATGCATCCCATTTTATAATGGAGGGGGCTGAAGAGAATGTTTAAAAACTTGCACTTTCTTCTGCTTGCAAAGTAGGGGAACATGGGGCAAAGTGAAATGGTGAAATATTTACTCGACTTTTAGCTCCACGTATCTGGAAATATTTTAACTATGTAGTACCATATGTAGTCTATTCCAGTCAGGAAAAAAATACTGCCGAAGATTAAAGCGTTTGGTAATACAGGCAATTTAAAAAAATTAATACTCATACTGTAATATTTTGTTGCAAGTCAAAAATTATTTTTGTTACTGTAAAATGATAAAGTTCTTGTAATCAACACTTTAAATATTAATTGAGACTTCCTAATATTCAATGCAGTAAAAATTTAGTTAATATTGAGCTTATTTGTATGTTAAATAAATTGTAAACAGCTCTCATGTGGTCGGAGCCACATTCTTTGCGCCGCTTTTGATTTGCTTCTCCAAGCGATCGGAAAACGCTTCCCATTTTTTAACAGAGGGGGCTGGAGAAAATGTTTAAAAACTTGTACTTTCTCCAGCTTGCAAAGCATATAAAAGAAAATATTAGATTCATGATTTTATTTGTTTATGTATTTACTTATTTATTTTTTGGAATCAAGACAAGCTTGAAAAGTTTAAGGGGATTCCTGTTTTTATTTTCCTTGGAAGAGAGGTAAAAATCTCTTATCTAACATTTATTCCTAGATACAGGTGTGCCTATCCTCACTAAGAGAAATGCCCCCCCCCCTTCACAAATGCAGCAAAGATCTCCAAAAATGAGAGGAATATTCATCTAGAATCAACCCCGCTTAAAAATTTCAATGCCGCATAAGGTGCGCAGAAATTTTGGGGCCCATCACAAATAATTTTTATGGGTTCCTTTCCATATTGTTTGCCCGTATATTTCACCCCTCATTAAAAAAATATTGGGCTCCCTTCAGGCTTGGGTCCGGGCCAACAGGTGTCCTTTCTCCCCCCCCCCCCCCTCCGTGCACGCTCCTGCATGCACCCTATTCGAAAGCAGATTCGTGCAGATTAAAATTATTAAATTTTTGATGTTGGTTTTATGTAAATTCGAATGTTGAATTATTTTGCTATTTATGGTCAAAGTTTATAAAAAAAATTGGCTTAAGAAGGGCGTGGTTCGAGCTTCCTTTATGGTTGCCCGTCAATCAAACCATGTCACTTGCGCATTCTCGCATGCAGTTTTCTTATCGGTCCGCATCGAGGCATTTTCAAACAGTTAAATGTATTCTATCCGTCCGATCTAATAGGGAAGTTGCAACTTATTAAATGTTCATATTTCGGCTATTGGATATTGTTAATGGACCCTCAAAACTAAAAAATTCACCATCGCCGAATTTTAAAACACCGTGATTGATTTTTAATGAATTTTTAAAAATCCGCGCGCAAAAGTGCGCTCTTCTGAAACGTCACGAGCTTACGTCACAGGGATTAGCTTAGTCAATGGGCAGCCTTCCGCCGAAGATCCCTTCTTTTCGCTACGGACATTTTGAGCGCGCTGATATTTTTATTTTTTAAAAATTCAATAATCCTTTTGAACACACTATGGAGGCCGGATTCGTTAAAGTTCATTCTAATAATCTTCCTCACGTAACGTCAATGGCGGTAATCGAATATTTCCGAGAGGATGAGAGGTTTAATGTTCCAGAAACGCGAGGAGGTAAGTCTTACGTTTCGTCTTCGAAGCCAACTGCACGTCCTTCGGCTTCTCCCGCGGCGGAAGAGCGCATGACGTCACTTCCTGTGCCATTTGACGTCACAAGAGCTTGAACTTTAAAAATTAAAAAAAAAAAATACTGAACCTATCGCAAAAATGTTTTCACCTATGATGTTCATACATGTTACTCTATCATATAAAAATAAAATTGAAAAATCGAAAACTTCCCTATTTTCGGGCCAATGTATGTACGTATTTGTGTTTATCCTACCTGAAGGGCAACTTGTGTTTCAGAGTCCTCGCCTGTGGGGCGTGTCCCCGGGGCGGGGCCCCGTGTCGGGGGGCACCACCCTCACCCTCGTGGGGGAAGAACTGGACATCGGCAGCAGCCATCAGGTCAACGTGTCCGGAGTGCCCTGCGAAATCCTGCAGTAAGTTTTTGCCTACTATTAACTGCCCTCCCCCCCCCCCTTTTTTTATTACAGTAGAAGACCGTTATAACGCACACCTTGGGACCAGAGCTTTTGCGTTACACAGGTTTTTGCGTTAAATAGAGCATTTCACAAATTTTGAAACTAATATTCAGAATATAGCTATATATTAGCGCTTCAGAATGAGTTTTATCTGCAATGAGGGTATAACTTTGATATACTCCCCCAAAAATTACGCGCCAAATCTGGCACTCCCTACGGACCATTTAGGGTTGCTGTTTCTTATTTTGGTGTTTGCCAATTGAGGTTTTTTCAGCTTTTAGGTTTTTGCTGTTGCCAAATTTAATATTTTCTTGTATTTTGTACCATTTTTTGAGTTTTTTTTTTTTTTTTTTAAAGTTTTGTGGCAACAATTTTTGGATTTCATATATGTTTTAGCGCCATTTCATTTATTCTCCATTTCTTTGCGAAGTGATCAAGCAGATTTCTGATTTACTGTATTTTGCTGCAAATCTGGTTGTATTTTCCAATTATATTTTTTTTCTAGTAATTATTTTTATCTTTTAGCTTTTAATATGCCTACTGTATGTAGTGTTGTTGAAAAGTTTCAGGGAATTTCGAGCCATAAAACAGGTATTTTGCTTGGCGAGAAAAAAAGTCGCCAAATTTCCGATTTGGGGGGGTATATCAAAGTAGTTCCGCAATGAGTATTAAAGCACCAATATTACAATGAGTCATTCACAAATAAATATGTTTCTTTATTACAAGAAAGTGAAATATCCTGCACTTCTGCTGCTTCATGGTTTGCACAACAGCTGCATTTTCAAGAGCCATCTGCTATTTTCTGTTTACTATGAGTACTCATTTTCAATGTAAAAGCTTTGAATTAAGATGGAAAGATGAAAAACTTTCAAAATTTGATTTGCCTAACCGTTTTTATGTATGCAAAGCAAAACAGAGGGATTTTTTAAACTTCAAAACCTATTGCTTACTTCTGAAAAGTGGTGCGGTTTATAGAGAATTGCGTTATACAGGTCGGCGTTATAACGGTCCTCTACTGTATTATTATTTGTTATTTTGGTTCTCTAAGCATTTTACAAGCAGTTAAAAGACACAGAAATTGATTTTTTTTTCTTTTATTATTATTTTTTATTCATTATTTTATTTATTTAGTTTTCTCATCACATTTATGTAAATACTATTAACTGCCCCCCCCCTTTTATTATTATTATTATTTGTTATTTTGGCTCTCTAAGCATTTTACAAGCAGTTAAAAGACACAGAAATTGAGAATTTTTTTTCCTTTTGTTATTATTTTTTATTCATTATTTTATTTATTTAGTTTTCTCATCACATTTATGTAAATACTATTAACTGCCCCCCCCCCTTTTATTATTATTATTATTTGTTATTTTGGCTCTCTAAGCATTTTACAAGCAGTTAAAAGACACAGAAATTGAGAATTTTTTTTCCTTTTGTTATTATTTTTTATTCATTATTTTATTTATTTAGTTTTCTCATCACATTTATGTAAATACTATTAACTGCCCCCCCCCTTTTTATTATTATTATTATTTGTTATTTTGGCTCTCTAAGCATTTTACAAGCAGTTAAAAGACACAGAAATTCGAGATTTTTTTTCTTTTATTATTATTATTTTTATTCATTATTTTATTTATTTATTTAGTTTTTTCATCACATTTATGTAAATATTTTTATTTCTATATATAAATGTATGTATATTTTTTCTTTTTGAACAAAACTATTTTCATCTGTATATATCAAAATTGAATGTTTCCCATGTGAGTTGTTTGTAAATTTTCACATTCGTCATCCCGTAATTTGTTAAATTTAACACTGTTGGATATGTACAAAGGGATGGCGTATTAAATTTGAAAAAGAAGTAAGTTTTTGCCTCTTTCCAAACTCAATATCTACCTCAAAATTACGAAACAGTCGGTGCAGGGACTCTATATATACCCTCAGAATCGGAGCGTGCCATTCTGTTCCGTGTATTGTCCGTTTTTCACAAGAAGGCACACGTGACTCCTCCCTCGTCACGTGGTATCCGACGATTCTATTTCGCTATTTTCGGCAGAAGGTACTGTTTGACATTCATGCTTTTAAATTTTCTTGAAACCTTTCGTTTCAAATATAAGTACCCATGTTTTCAAATACTGTTTGACCGCGAATTGTATGCAATTTGGCAATCTGCCAAGTAAAGACTATTCCATCCGAATGAATGTAACAGGGGAGAAGGGAAAATAACGATGGGATTTTTTGATGCACGCTTTTTATAATGTCCCTAGTGCCTTATTCATTTATTGCATTCTCTAAAATAGAATAAGGGAAAACAAAAATAGTTACCATGGAAACAGCAAAAGAAAATACAATATCTTCATTTCGTTCAGGAACGTAAAAGCAAAATGGTAAGCTCAAAACTTCGTTGTGAATAAATAAATCAATTAATTTTTCCCGTGAGAATATAGATCGAATCTACTTTAGATTAAAAAAATGCTGCTGTGAGCAAATTTCCATTTTTACGAAACTAAGGCTAAGTAATAGAGAGGCAAACGTGCACATCTGTAGCAAATCAACTGACACCCCTACAAACTAATAGATACGTCCATTTCCGCCCATAAACCGGATATTAGCCTTTCCATGTAATCCATGGTCAAACAGTACATAGACCATCAGAATCAGGGCATGCCATCCTGTTCCGTGTATTGTCCGTTTTTCACAAGAACGGACACACTTGACTTCTCCCACGTCACGTGGTATCCGACGATTCAATTTCGCTGTTTTCGGCAGAAGGTATTTTCGGATCATAGCCAAGGACAGATACAAGGGAGGAGCGATGGGGGCGATCGCCCCCTCCTTGAGCCGAGAGACAGCTCTCCTCCGAGAGAAAGGGAGCTCTTTCCCGGAATTTTCCGAAATTGAAGTCTTTAAAATGCAATCGTACTACATCTCTTTTTGCTCTGGGGATAGAGACCAGTACTTTCTACGGGAAATTTTTCGAAATTGAAGTACCAAAATCTCAATTTTAGACGATCTTAGATAGTATTAGGCATGGGTGAGCGAGGGGTTCAGTACATTTCTTCAAATATTTTTGGAAATTGAAGTTTCAAAGGGTAAAGGGTGAAAAGCTATCGCCCCCTCCTTGAATATTTTCTGGATCTGCCCTTGATCAAAGCATTCTGTTGTAGAAGCAGCGGTTTTTAAAATGTAAGAACGACTAGTGAAGCTAGTGATGTAAGGAACACTAAGACTTTTTTGCACGTTAAAATGCACGTCCATGTTAAGGCTGTCTGGTTGTCTCCTTTAGAAGCGCGTGGATTGCTTACCGATCACCCCCCGCGTAAAATGGAACTCTGCGTTCGAAGGGGCGTGGCGAAGTGCCTTCTCGTGAGAAACGGACAATACTCTCCGTGAAATACACAAGAAAATGGACGATCGGAGGGCGAACGTGTCTAGAAATACCCACTTTTGAAATGAATGGCACATTCAAACATAAAATACACCATCAGCTCAGTTATTCCATTCGAGGACTAGTTTTGTGCTTTTTAGCCCGGATTGGGGGGGGGGGGGCTTGTGAGTGCTAAAAAGCACGAAACCGCAGTCCTCAGACATAATAACTGAGCTGGCGGTGTACTTCATGTATTTCTGCCTTAGCCCTGACTTAGGCGGTAACTTACTTAATTATGGTAATAATTCGGAAAACGAAGGTGTTGCTATGGCGATGGATCCAAAAAATCCAAATTGAATTGTTAAAACGTGGCATGGTAGCCCGATCGGTAGAGTGTGGGATTCGGGGCCGGAGGGTCCTGAGTTCGAACCTCGATGGTCGAAGACCCACCGTCGTCATTAAAGGGGACTGGGCGACGTTAAATAGGCTCGTGGTCTCAATGTCCTCCAAGTGAAACGATACCTCTGGGGGTAGCCATTAGCTCCTGGACTAGTTCTAAATTCTCATTAACTGTTCGATCCGGTGATGGTGCTGCCATCTATCGGTATAAAAAAATAATGGAGGCAAGGCACTTAGTATGCAGTCCTCGACATAAATACAGTTGTAGTCAGTTGTGACTCGGAATCGAAATCGAAAACGTGGTTCATTTCTGAATTCAAATTTAGAAATTAATCAAGTGTTCATTTCTCCGCTATTAGTTCCTACTACCTCCGATAGACGGCAGTGATCTCCGAACAGTCGAGATCCTTTTCGCACTGTGGCAAAAATGAGAAGGCGATAGGCATTTAGTTTGACGGGGGGTTTGGCCGTGCTGACCGATGAACAGGGCCAGATTAAGGTACAGTAAAAACTGTGAAGTTGACCACCCTTGTAATTTGACCACATGTTTAAGTTGACAACTTAGGTAGTGCTGCGCGAGTAGTCAACTTACACAGGTTTCACTGTATAGGGGGGGGGGGGGGCTCTAGGCCAAACAGTTTTACCGGAGGCCTCTACAGCCATACAATTTTGATCCCTGGCTAAACAATTTTTAGCCATTTAGGGCCCCCTAAAAGAAGTGGGGGCCCTAGGCCATGGCCTAGTTAGCCTATTCAGTAATCAGGCCCTACCGATGAAACAGATAACCTATTCCCGAGTGACGATGCGGAATGATTTCAGGTTGCGTCCGGGCAGGGCCCTGTGTCTGACGGGGCCCCTGAACGGCAGCTCCGGGGCCCCGGGCCCCGTCGAGATGCGCATCGACGACGCCGTCGTGGAGGTGGAGGCGTCCGGGCGTCCGGACCTGCACAAGGCGTTCCGCTACCTGCCGGACCCGGAGATCCGGGACATCAAGCGCCAAGTCACCACCATCAGGTAAGTTCGCTTTTTCACCCCCATCTTTAGATTAATCTTCGCAGCGGCGCAGAAAGAAATTTTCATCTGGGAAAGGGGGGGCCGTCATATGAAATTTTTCGAAATTCAAGGTCAAAAAGCATCATTTTAGACCTTTGCATGTGTGTTTATTCACGTAATAGTGTTGCCTCATGGGGGGGGGGGGGGGCATGACCCCCCCCTATCCCGCCTTGGCTGCTTCACCGAATCTACATGTACATGTGTGACGGTTTTACAGATATACTTGCACTCGAATTCCGGAATTTTAAACTTCAGCTTTGATGTACGCGAATACAGGGGTTTTACAGCGATCGTAAAAAATGGTCAAGTGCAAATGGACAAAACCATTTTGAATTTTTAAAAATGGTTAAAATTCAACCGTTTTAGGTTTCGAGAACAAAAAAACATCTGAAACTGCTTGGATGTCAATAAAAAGCACCAAATCGGCCAAGAATAATGCTTAATAGAGGGGCTTAATGAAGCTTAAACGTAACTAATTTATTTCACAAGCAAATCGGCTAAGAATAATGCTTAATAGAAGGGCTTAATGAAGCTTAAACGTAACTAATTTATTTCACAAGCAAATCGGCTAAGAATAATGCTTAATAGAGGGGCTTAATGAAGCTTAAACGTAACTAATTTATTTCACAAGCAAATCGGCTAAGAATAATGCTTAATAGAGGGGCTTAATGAAGCTTAAACGTAACTAATTTATTTCACAAGCAAATCGGCTAAGAATAATGCTTAATAGAGGGGCTTAATGAAGCTTAAACGTAACTAATTTATTTTCACAAGCAAATCGGCTAAGAATAATGCTTAATAGAGGGGCTTAATGAAGCTTAAACGTAACTAATTTATTTCACAAGCAAATCGGCTAAGAATAATGCTTAATAGAGGGGCTTAATGAAGCTTAAACGTAACTAATTTATTTCACAAGCAAATCGGCTAAGAATAATGCTTAATAGAGGGGCTTAATGAAGCTTAAACGTAACTAATTTATTTCACAAGCAAATCGGCTAAGAATAATGCTTAATAGAGGGGCTTAATGAAGCTTAAACGTAACTAATTTATTTCACAAGCAAATCGGCTAAGAATAATGCTTAATAGAGGGGCTTAATGAAGCTTAAACGTAACTAATTTATTTCACAAGCAAATCGGCTAAGAATAATGCTTAATAGAGGGGCTTAATGAAGCTTAAACGTAACTAATTTATTTCACAAGCAAATCGGCTAAGAATAATGCTTAATAGAGGGGCTTAATGAAGCTTAAACGTAACTAATTTATTTCACAAGCAAATCGGCTAAGAATAATGCTTAATAGAGGGGCTTAATGAAGCTTAAACGTAACTAATTTATTTCACAAGCAAATCGGCTAAGAATAATGCTTAATAGAGGGGCTTAATGAAGCTTAAACGTAACTAATTTATTTCACAAGCAAATCGGCTAAGAATAATGCTTAATAGAGGGGGCTTAATGAAGCTTAAACGTAACTAATTTATTTCACAAGCAAATCGGCTAAGAATAATGCTTAATAGAGGGGCTTAATGAAGCTTAAACGTAACTAATTTATTTCACAAGCAAATCGGCTAAGAATAATGCTTAATAGAGGGGCTTAATGAAGCTTAAACGTAACTAATTTATTTCACAAGCAAATCGGCTAAGAATAATGCTTAATAGAGGGGCTTAATGAAGCTTAAACGTAACTAATTTATTTCACAAGCAAATCGGCTAAGAATAATGCTTAATAGAGGGGCTTAATGAAGCTTAAACGTAACTAATTTATTTCACAAGCAAATCGGCTAAGAATAATGCTTAATAGAGGGGCTTAATGAAGCTTAAACGTAACTAATTTATTTCACAAGCAAATCGGCTAACAGAATAATGCTTAATAGAGGGGCTTAATGAAGCTTAAACGTAACTAATTTATTTCACAAGCAAATCGGCTAAGAATAATGCTTAATAGAGGGGCTTAATGAAGCTTAAACGTAACTAATTTATTCTCACAAGCAAATCGGCTAAGAATAATGCTTAATAGAGGGGCTTAATGAAGCTTAAACGTAACTAATTTATTTCACAAGCAAATCGGCTAAGAATAATGCTTAATAGAGGGGCTTAATGAAGCTTAAACGTAACTAATTTATTTCACAAGCAAATCGGCTAAGAATAATGCTTAATAGAGGGGCTTAATGAAGCTTAAACGTAACTAATTTATTTCACAAGCAAATCGGCTAAGAATAATGCTTAATAGAGGGGCTTAATGAAGCTTAAACGTAACTAATTTATTTCACAAGCAAATCGGCTAAGAATAATGCTTAATAGAGGGGCTTAATGAAGCTTAAACGTAACTAATTTATTTCACAAGCAAATCGGCTAAGAATAATGCTTAATAGAGGGGCTTAATGAAGCTTAAACGTAACTAATTTATTTCACAAGCAAATCGGCTAAGAATAATGCTTAATAGAGGGGCTTAATGAAGCTTAAACGTAACTAATTTATTTCACAAGCAAATCGGCTAAGAATAATGCTTAATAGAGGGGCTTAATGAAGCTTAAACGTAACTAATTTATTTCACAAGCAAATCGGCTAAGAATAATGCTTAATAGAGGGGCTTAATGAAGCTTAAACGTAACTAATTTATTTCACAAGCAAATCGGCTAAGAATAATGCTTAATAGAGGGGCTTAATGAAGCTTAAACGTAACTAATTTATTTCACAAGCAAATCGGCTAAGAATAATGCTTAATAGAGGGGCTTAATGAAGCTTAAACGTAACTAATTTATTTCACAAGCAAATCGGCTAAGAATAATGCTTAATAGAGGGGCTTAATGAAGCTTAAACGTAACTAATTTATTTCACAAGCAAATCAGCTAAGAATAATGCTTAATAGAGGGGCTTAATGAAGCTTAAACGTAACTAATTTATTTCACAAGCAATGAAAAGTAGCATTTCAATTATTTACTTTCAAAAAAAAAAAATAATAATAATAATTGGTTAAAAAAATAACCGGAATAGTTTACCTTTTGTTCATAAAGTGTTTGAACGCAATGGGGAAAAGATAATATTCTCGACGGTTTGGGGGGGGGAGGGTCATGACCCCCATGATCCTCCCATTGTATCCGCCCCTGTGTTCTAAACGCATACTTCCAATTACAAAAATGGTGAAAATGAGCTGAAAAGTTTAGATATACAGTGAAATTCCGTTACAACGAATACCAATACAACGAAATTTCCGTTTCAACGAACTACATTTTCAGTCCCTATATAACTACTACTACATTATTTGAATTCCATTACAACGAAATTCCCGTTACAACGAACAAAATTTGCAGTGCCTTAAAGTTCGTTGTAACGGGATTTCACTGTATAGAAACTTGGAAGCAAACGAGCTGATGTGTGCATCACATGACTTCCTTTTACTCCAATTTAATGTCATTTTCTCATTATTGGCAGTTTTTTAATGTGATTCAATAGTTTACTCTCTAAATATCGCCAACAGTGGACAAATTGCAACCAGATAAAAAAAATTAACAAAAATCGCCAAATTTGTCGCCAAGTTGGCGACAAAACTTGGCGACCAAAAGACTGGCGACATATCGCCAAGTGTCCGTTAAATTATAACACTACTTGAGTTTACATCGAAATTAACAATGATTTCCCTCCAAAAAGGGGCAGAAGACCCCCTTTGGAGCATACGAGTGCAACCAAAAAGAAAGGTGCACAACGAGACCCCACTAGGAGTCTTCGTACCAAATTTCAAGTTTCTAAGACATTCCGTTCTTGAGTTATGCGACATATATACACACATACGCACATACATATACGTACATACAGACGTCACGAGAAAACTGGTTGTAATGAACTCGGGGATCGTCAAAATGGATATTTGGGGTGTCTGTACGTTCCTAGGCACATATCCACGTGTGGTCGGGTCGGAAAATAAAACTCAACATTCATTTGTGGGTGAGCAAAATGGAAATGAAGGCCGATTTTTGGGTGAAATTTTTCTCGCGAATACAATACTTCCTTACTTAAAATACTTAAAAGTATTTTAACTTTTTGTAGTAACTTACTACAAAATAACTTACTACAAAAACCAATACTTCCTTTTTTGTAAAAGGAAGTAAAAAGAAAAGGGTGGAGAAATCCAAAATCTACCTTTTTATACGGACCTTAGGTCCTACAACTTATAATTAGAGAAATAATTTCTGTTGAAATTTAATCCCAACACGAAACGTGTGACAAAGCACGACCTAAATTTACGAAGGCATACATGAAACGCAGCGTTTTGTGACCCACACCACTTTACACTCGCAGTCGATGACACCTTTTGGGGGAAATAGAGCGGCTAACAAGGGTGTAAAGTTGTGCGTGCATTGTTTTTTTTTTTTTTTTTTTGACTGTGCGAGCTTTTGTAGTTTGCTTTTTGTATCCTAGAATAACATCTGCATTTATTTTTCAACTGCATTGAAAAAATACAGTCGTCCCTCGCTACTTCGCGCTTCGATTTTCGCGGTTTCACCGCGGTTTTTTCTGTTTTTTTTTTTTTTTTTTTTTTCAATTGTAGCAATGAACCTTTTTTATATTCTCATGTAAACTTTTTCTTACAAGAGAATTACAAATTATGTCTTTTAAGTAAGGTAAGCTCTTCTTAGGGACTGTAGTTGTACAAGTTGAGGGAGTAGAGGTTTAAAATCGCCGAAGAAAGTTTATCTCAATTTAACCTTAAACGCTAATTGCAAAATATAAATCACTATAGACTGTAGGGGATAAATACATCTCTAATGGTGTTCAACAACGCATTACTAGCTTTTTAAGCTGTATGCGTAATACTTTGATGAGGATAAATGTAGAAGAAGAAAGGGGGCACATACGGTCACCAACTGGAAATTAATTCATCATTGAACAAGTTGAAGAGCTATTTTCATAGGTCAGTAGTAGTGTGTAAAAACTGCATGTGCATGTACACTTTATTTCCCAATGTATAATTAATGTGATATCGATTCCGTCTAATATATCTCGTTTTCTCATATTTTGTGCAATATATAAAGTAATACAAATGTAATGTTGGATAAGGGAGCTGTTTCATGTCTAGGGGGCTCTAACTATGTTAAAAACCTAGTTAAGTTGTCGTCAGTATAAGTTTTTTGCCCTCTAATTAGGAAAATATTCGGTTTATAAATGCAGAATCCTACTTCGCGGAAATTCAGTTATCGCGGTCAAGTCTGGAACGAATTAACCGCGATAAACGAGGGTTGACTGTATAGGTATTTTGTGTCTTCGCTCCGAACAACCTGTCATTCTTCTGAGAGGGCGATCCGTTCCGATCCCATCTGCTCGTTCCCATAAAACTGTGAGCTCCGATTTCTCCTCGTGTTTTGGTCGGAAATGTTTCCCATTTTGTCCGCTGGAGTTATTTTTCAATGGAGATTATTTCCCTCACTATAAGTTAGGAGACCGAGATGACCGGACCGTATAAAAAGATTTAGTATTTTCAAGCACATGGCGAAATCGTGAACAATATCAATCATACATACAACCTCTGCCAATAAAGTTCGGTGAATAGTCCTATAACATTAACAGAGATGAAATAGTCACCTGGGCCAGGGAAACTTTGCGAGAAATCTTCTTTAGGGATGGAGTTCTCCGGATGTCAGGAATATCGTCAGATATCTTTCCGATTCAAAGTCGTAGGAATAAGAAGAAGTCTGGAAGATTGAGATCTGCTAAGTATGTACAACAAAACTTTAAATGGACCTCATTTTCCTGTTCTCAGTGAAGAACCAATGCACTAAACAAGCACTTTGCAAACCACAGCAACTCTAAACTGCCGCTGGGCAGAGTTTTGCTTCGCCATTTTGTTGCACTGACCTTTATTGTCAGAGGTTGTACAATCAAGCAGGGATTTAATCGATAACTTAAGGCGTTTGGAAACTTCGTTGCCGATTTCCATGATGGAAATGTGATCCACGAATTAAAGGGTGTCCCAAAATTAACGCAAGATTTGAATTTGCCACCATTTTTGCTGTGAATTGTTGGCAGCCACAGAAAAAGGACCATTTGACAGCTGGGAGTTTAGGGTTAGTAAAAACGGAGTGTTATGCTATTATACAGCCAGCGAAGCAATTCAATCACTGCATGAGGCATTTCTTGTTCGTGTACTCTCTCGTTTCAGTGATGCGAATTGTACCCTAGATCGTGTGATTTTACATCATTATGGGGTTATTTGAAGTCAAACGTCTATGTCAGCAATCCCACAACCACCCGCGCATTACCTCACTGCGATATCGAGCGCCAATAACAGTAAACCGCTTGACCCGCCCAAACTTTCATTATTTTTCAAATAATTGTTCGATGATGAAAACGCATTATAGAATTCGAAACGCTCCATTTGTAATAACCCTAGACCCTCAGCTGCCAAAGTGTTCTTTTTTCAGGATTGCCCACAATTTATTGCAAAAATGGCGGCAAATTCAAATCTTGCGTTAATTTTGGGACATCCTTTACTACTACAATGGGTACGTCTGGCCCAATTGATCATTTATGTCTGTTTTTCCCCACAGTGGCTCCAGGAACCTGACCGTGTTGGGGTCCCACTTGGACAGCGTGGCTCAGCCCCGGATGGTGGTCATTGTGGCTTCGCCCCTCACGGGGGAGAAACTCGAATTTCGAACCGTAAGTATCTCTCTCCCTCCTTCTTAACGATAGCACCAAGTCTCCCTTTTCAACCATACATTTAAAAGCAAATCCTAATCGATGACACTTGAAATATGTTCAAACTTCGGTACAAATGGACCCTATTCACGGTTTGGCAACGGTCCCATCAGCTGTCTGTCTGCTGGTATTTTGACCAACTACGCAGTGTTTGTTAATAGTGCTAAAAAAAAAAAAAACTCGGTTTTATTTAAAGAAT
>NC_072732.1:2813666-2840360 GCF_026930045.1 Uloborus diversus
CAAAGGAAGGGGGTTATAAGTTTGACTTGTCTGTGTATCTGTCTGTGGCACTCTAGCACCTTAGCGGATGAACCGATTTTGCAAATTTTTTTTCTCCCGAAAGAAGAGTTGCTAGAGAGTTCTTAGCTAGGTTGTGTCTTCGGTTGACATTCATGTACGAAGATATTAATTAAAAACCTCTAAAAGGTTTTTTGTGATTTTTTCAGTGAAAACATAGTTAAAAAATTTAATATCAAATTGAATAGAAATTTTTCCGCGTCTGATAGAATGTGTTTGGAACTACAGTAAGCGCCGCTTAATGTAATCATGCTTAGTGTTATCAGAATCACAAAGTCCCTGAATTATTGTATATTAACATGTGCTAAAAAAGGTCGGATATTGTGATCAGTGTCTTCGTTTATCGTTATCACTTTTTCAAAAACTTTGAATTTGAATCAACAGAAATATAAAGGCAAACACTGACAAGTAGCTTCCGAGAAAATAATTTTCCTTCTTACCAGTAAAGCAGAAGAATTTTTTCCCCTGACCAACAATACAAAAAAAAAATCCAATCTAAACAGTCAAGCATTTTAGCCGTAGAGAAAAAGTGCAATGATTTAACAATTTAATTTTTAGATTTAAAACACTTTTTAACTTAAAACACTTTGACAAATTAATCATGATGAGTCAAAGCCAGGGGCGTAGCTAAGGGGGGGGGGACAAACCCCCCCCCCCGAAAAGTTAGTCTCAAAAAAAAGAGAAAAAGAAGAGAAGAGAAAGAAAAAAAAAAGAAGAAAAGGAAAAAATTCCAAGCGATTATACATATATATATATATATAAAAGAAGTAACCCCCCCCCCCCCCCCCCGAAAGTCGGGTCTAGCTACGCCACTGGTCAAAGCAGTACAACTAAAAATTTATCAGCCATTACTTCGTAAGCTACAAAGAAAAAAAATCGCGACGAGATTGAAAACCAAGTGAAGCTAAATGAAAATTTAAACAACTAGCAAAGCCGTGCTGGAAAAGATGGTTAACTTGAATCTGCTTTGAAACTGGTTTACGAATGTCTGAGAAAAGGAACGGTTCGTTAATCAAGGAAAAACTTTAAGACTTTAAAAGCAAGAAACTTTTTCTTGCTTTTAAAATCGGCAAAAAAAGCTTAGCAGCATCGAACGGATGCTTTAATCGACGGAAAAAAGAACTATTCCATTCTGCTAATAAATAATTGTAAACTGTGTTTAATTGAGTCACTGTAATTTCCATTTGCAGTTGTAAAAATAAGTGCTTACTGAATTGAAGAAATCTTCATTTTGTGCATCCTAGATGCTTTTCAGCTATTGTTATCAATCGGTTATTACTGTATCATGTTACACAGAATTGGAATCATAACGTTTTTTTTTAAAGCAGATTTTAATAACGACTAAGCCTTTAACCACGCAATGGATAACCAACAATTCATTGTTGGCCGACAAGGAAATTAAACGCAATGATTAAAAATTTTTACCTGTTGCCAGTTTCTATTTGTTAGCAAATAAAGTATGAAATTGAATTTTAATAGTATAAGGCTTTTAAAAACATTTTCAATTTTCCCTCTTGATTCTACAGTTGCGGCTCAGTCAGTTTTTTTTTTAAATTTTTAATTTTAGTTATTAATAAGACTCTCTTACCTGGATGATTCTCCAAAATCCTAACAATATAATGTCCCAGGAGCCTAATACGAGGATTGCTTGAAATTGATTTTTTTCCAATAGTTAGAAATGACTATTCCGATGTATTCCAATCTTATTAAAAAAATAACTCATTTATTTTTTCCTACAAAATTTTTTTACGAGCCAAAAAGTCACTCTTTCAATGTGTCCCTATTTGCTTCTCAAAGATTTAAAATTCTTTTAAAAAACTTAGATCAACATTCCACAAATTTATATTGTAGTACTAACTTAAGGTGTAAAATGACATCCTTTAAATTATTTTTAATTATTTAAATAATCAAATAATTTTAAAGTTCATCCCCAGGTTTCATGTGATTCTCCTGTCCTAGGAATGAGTGCAATTATGATAGATTTAAAAAAGGAATTTTTGATTTTCTGTGCTACAACACTGTATACCATTTTGATAGATTCCTTGAGTATTAAGTTAATATGATTTGTCTGCTGTTCTTACTAACACTTTGAAGTTCAAAAATGGGTGCGTAACATTTTTGCTGTCATTCTCCTGGACAAAATTTCTGTGTTAAACAAAAGAAAAATAATAATTCTGCTCATATTGTAGTTGAATGAAGAGGTCAGAATCGAAAAATAACAGTTACCTTAATTATACTCCTGGGCTTATGCAACAGGCAAATTACAAGGAAAATGTCATACTCCTGGCAAAAAAAAAAAAAAAAAGTCACTCTCCTGGCATTATTTATAACGCAATACATTTAGGAAGATAGAATTGATTTCCAAAACATTATTTAGAAAATAAGATTATATGATTTTTAATCAACAGAATTTGGCAAATGATAAATAAAACATGCAGCAGTAGAGAAATTCTATTTATTTAATCTTTTTTTTCTTTTCTTTCTCGGGCAAATCTTTCAAAGAAAGTTTTTTTGGTTATACACTTTTTAAACATTTTTTTAATGTTGCTCGCAAATAGGTAAATGAAGTTGCTTTGAATTTCTGACTTAGATAAATTTTAGCCTATTTTCTAGAATTGGGTAAATACTTTTCTGAACAAAAAATTGAACTTAATGCCAAAATTGTTATTTATTTGCTGGTTTAGAATTTTAGCCTAATAATTGGAAAAAAAAAATTGTTAAAATAACTGTCCATTATTCAGAGTGAATAATATGGAAAAACATATATAAAAGGACCAGGACTAGAAGAAATGTTTGTTATTAGGGAGTGTCCGTTAAGAGAGGCTTAACATACAGGGGCGCAACCAGGGGGGGGGGCCCACAGGGCCCGTGCCCCCCCCCCCCCCGAGAATGCTAATTTGAACAATTTTTAAGTGATTTCATGCCATTTTAACGTGCTCCTTTTTTTTTTCTCTTTCCTTGAATGATCTTAAAAATATGAATAATTTAGAGCTTCTGGTGATAAAAATTCGTGTGCTTGTTTCAATAATATAGTAAACGAAGTAATAACAAGGATTGATTTCCATTTATTACTTTGAAAATCTTACCGCCACACTGTTGTTTCAAGTACCTTAAACTTTATTCTTAACGTGATTTCAATTCTGGCAAACAACAATTAATGTTTTTGCATCAGTTTTTGAATAAATTGCAAAACTTATACAATTTTAAGGAATTTTACTAAATGATATTAATAATAAATATATATTGATGTAAAGAGTGAGGGAGAACGCTGATAGAGTGTTGTGAAAAAAAAAAAAAAACTTGCGCCCCTGTAGATTGTGTTTTGCCATGCAATAACATATTTTTGGTTTAGGTTACAGTTATTTCTTTATTACGATTAATTTTCAATAACCTTCGATGAAACTTACTGCTTGTCACTCTTCTGGTGTGTGAAAATTTGACCCCCTGTCTTGAGGGGTGTAGCATCGTTTTAAAGTGAGAGTTCCTTTCATTTTTCCCTTAATAAATTCCTAACAAAAAGTACAATTTTCTTTCTCGGAGTTTTGAAGTGTTTTTATTTTAAAAATATTTGTGATTGGAAAATGTCAGGTTTTTGGAAATTAACATATCTTTTTCTCTCACTGGAGAAGCTTGTAGTGACCACCTATAGCTTAAGGTAGCTATGGTCTTTCTCTTCTCCTGCTGCTTCCCTAGTCCAGTATTAAAATCCACCTGCTTTGAATTCTTTTCTATTGTCCCTCTTTTCAAAGTCTGAAATCTGTAGCTTTCAGAACATATCATAGAACTAATAATAAGAGTAGACCGAGCTTTCCCGGACTTGCTGATGAAAAAATGGGTTCATGGATACATCATGTGACTGGCGAAAACTTTGGCAGCATGGTTGCTAGATGGCAGGATTATCTCTAGTTTGGCACTCGACACGTATTTTAAGACGCAATGTGTTTACATTATAATTTTTTGAACTGTTTTTCTTTTAGTTATGCATTATTTTGACATTAGTCATTAGTTTTCGATCACAGTTTTCAGTCACTTTTATTCCGTTCGGAACTGCTACGTCGGCGTCGGCGTAAACGTTTTGCGTTAACGCAAAAATAACAAAAAAATCTTTATCTTAAATTGAAATTGCAGGTAAAAATCTGACCGTTTGCCGATTCTTTTTGGGGGCTTGCATCTTTAATTGCTTGGAGAGTTATTGAAATTGACTAAAGAAAATGCACAGTACTATCTAAACGAAAAACTCACTATATTAACAAAATATTTACAACTTAGAATAACAAATTTACAAATCGGACTCCATAAGAGATCATTCTTCCGTGTTCCATCAATTCTATTTATTTTAATTCTCGCGGGCGTTGATCGTCTGCTACGATCTGTTGCTAGGACATCCACCAGTCACGTGGTTTGGTTTATGAGCAGCAAAAGGGTTGCCATAGCTCGGTCTATTCTTATTATTAGTCTACGGAACATACCTACTCGCTCTGCACCATTCTCGAGTGTCCATGCGTGGTCAAGTCTCTTGTCAGGGTCAGAAACTCCTACAGTAAAATCTTTTCCAGATGTTTTCAGTATTTACTGAAAATATTTCAATTGCAAAGCGAAATTCAATCCTACTCAAATTGTTGTCGTAACCGAAGTTTCACCTTTAAACACTGTCGTGAAATCCGGAGCCACTTAACATTAAAACTATAAACAAGGTTTGCATAAATTTCTTTTTGAATGAAAATAAATGTAGCTTGTTTAACGTGCCCATGAGTGCCAGACCTATGTCATGGTATAAAAGCCCAAAATTTTTCTGTGCAAGGACATCACAGCAGGTAAGAAAGGTTTGCTATTACTTAAGTCAAGTCTGGAAGGTATCAAAGGTGCGTAAAATAGCTGCAAAAGCTAAACATCATAGGTTCATTCCATGTCACATGACCTGGTGCCTTTGCAGGACACACATCACGAGGATCTAGGATACCCCAAAAAGAAAAAAGTAGGCTCCAATGGCAATTCATTTCACAAAGCTGACTCACTTTTTTCGATCCCTTTTTTCCCCATCTATCCGTAAGGGGTTGCAGTACCTCAAAAATGATGAAACGATCAAAAATTTTTTTATCGCTTATTTCAAAACTAAAAACTATTCTGAACACAGGGGAAAAGTTTCATTGCTTTAGTTCAAATATTTAAAAAGTTATGAGTGGTTTTAAGCCATGCTCGCTATGTGTTCTTATGCAAATGAAAAACTTTAAACTGCTTTTTTCTCGATGATGGTTTTTTTGTGTTTTCGTGTCATTGGGATCTCTAAGGATTTTTTTTATTAAAGATACAGCTTTAAAGTCATACTTTTTGCAATTGGGATAACCTATTTGACAAAACTGTGCCATGGGCGGATTTATGAGGGGTCAGAGGGGGGCAATGCCCCCCCCCCCCAGTTTTGCGAGAACTTTATATAGTAACAACACATCTTCCAAAAATAAAAAAAAATCTTTTTTTTTTCTTTTTTGAATAGTTCAGAAGAGCATGGGTGGGTTTACAGTGGGAGGGGGGGCATAGGGGCAATACCCCCCAGTTTTGAGAGGACTTTATATAGTAACAACACATCTTCCAAAATCTTAAAGCAAAAAAAATCATTACTTTTTTTCTCTTTTGAATTTTTCAATGAAAATATAGAGAATAGCGAATGTACCCTTCTGATGGAAGAAAAGAAAAGAAATAAAAAGAAAAAAAAACGAACATTAAATACAAATAGCGCAGCTGTCCTGGGGTGCTGAAAATGTGTCTAAATTCAGTATTTTGGACTGATAACCATTTGGGCAAGTGTATGAAAATGTAGGCTAAACAAGCTGTCCTTTAAGCTGCAACACTTATAATAATTGACGATTATTTTAACAAATTAGAACCTAAAACGAAGGGAGGAAAACTCCCCCCCCCCTTTGCGCTAACAGAATGATCTACTCGTTATGATTTGTGTCCACATTTAAAACATATTTGTGCATAATATTTATGTTCTTAGTAGATTAATTGACTTTTTGAGAGACTCTAAAAAAGAGTTTTTTTTGTTTTCCTTTTTTTTTTTTTTTTGAGAGAATTCTATCCCAAACTGAATAAATTTCAGTTATCTGAGTGTTCTGATTAATTGAATCTTTTTACTTAGAGGGAGAGTACAATTTTACTGACTTTATAAATACTGTTTAAAAAGTAAGGTAAGTCATAATCATCTAAATCTAAGTGAGTCAGTCCTTGTCATTATTGAAATCTAAATAATTGTGTCATCAAAAGTTTTGGAAAAATTTGCTAAAATTTTATAAAAATCTATAAAAACCTAACACAGATCGGTAAAATCGTAAAAATCCTTTAATCGTAAAAACCGACAAATTTTTGTAGAAATTACAAAAAAAAAAAAAAAAAAATGAAGCAAAAATCTGCAGGTAAGAATGAATTACACACAGGGCTGAATTTGCCTATAAGATAAACAAGCTATTGCTTAGAGCCCATGCTTTGAAATGGGTCCCTAATTCCCCCCCCCCCCAAAAAAAAAAAAATTGCATGATTCGTTCCTTAAAAAATGGAAGTTGGTTGAAAAAACAAATTTCATTTTCAAGTGTTTGAATATTTGGAAACGTATGGCTACAAACCTTAAATTTTAAAATTTCTAACAAATGGTCGAGGGAGAAGAATGCCAAAATTTGTCAAAGTCAGCTCCTTGCCACATCCTGCATTAAAAATAAAAATCATGGTTCTCACATTTGTAACATATTATTTGAAATAAATTTTTGTGACTCACATGTTTCATATCTTGCTATATATTCAATCTCGAATTCAGTATTTTGGAAATTATTTTGTATTGATTGCTTTTATCTTACTTCTATTGTATATTGTTAATCTGTTTAGCCTGAAAAAAAAAGATACACTACCTCTATTCCTTTTCGTTTTCTGCACTACTTATTATTAAAAAAAGTTTGTTGTAATGAGAAATCTCTAGTTTATTTTTTCTTTCAAACTTAAAATGGCTGTTTCTTAGAAAGTTTGAACAATACTGTACGATGATCGACTATGACTTTGTGATTTCATTATATGGTCTATACGAAGTTCAGGTATTATCTTTCAACTATTAATTTTATCATTCATTATATACATACAACATGTCCGTGTCATACAGTGTAAAACATCCGTTACAGCCCGTAACGTCCGTCACAGAGAATTAAAAAATTTTTGTCCGTTAGAGATTAAAAAAATTTTTATTACAAAAGAGAATAACTAAATTTTAATACAAAGGTTCTGATAAATTAGAAGCATGTCTTGTGATGTTAAATTAAAAAAAATTGAACAAATTTACATTATAGATTCACAGACTTTTTAATCTTTTCATGCCATAGCACAAATGATGTTCCACTTTATGTAGCGTCCGTTACAGATAAATATTATTTATTTTTTGCAGCTTAAATGCAAAAATAAATTTTGAAACCTGGTTAAAGTAATCTTCGGTCTTGGTTTTATCAAGGAAAAATAACTTACTCCTATTTGGAAGCATTTATGTGCATTTCATAATCTTTTTATAATAATTGATTTTGTGTGTGAATGTAACGTTTGTTACAATGGAATTCACCTCACCAGCTTTTGTAGCTGAACTATCAATTCCTACTAAGTCATCATAGTTGTCTTGTATTTCACTAATACAAACATTTCATCAGAGTTGCTTTTGACTTTCAAATCCCCACTGTTATGGGGGGGAACCACTTATCCCATAGTGTGGGGGGAACTCTTATAGCGAAATTTTACGGAGTAAGTGGGGCCCCTCCTCTAAAAGTTTTTAATAATATTTTATTCAAAAATTCTAATTGCAGTATGCACTTTACATTAAACTGTACATGAATGTTTAATGACCATAAAAAAATAAATGCTAACCGGAGAAACACTTCTTTGAAAAATGCTGCTTAAACTCACCAAAAAATATTTCTCAGATTTTATTTTATTTTTTTGACTAAGTTCTCTGACCCAGAAAAAAAAATCCACGTAACCCAAATATATGCAAAACTAATCACTGTGATGAATTATGACATGATCAACGTAAAAAAGTATAAAAACCATATGCATATTTCAGATTTAGGGAGTGACTCACTTACCCCAATGTCCCATTTCCCCCAATACCCTAATTTTGAATTTACTTGGTAAATTTAGTTTCAGTATATGTAACCTATAATTTACATATTTATAACTGTAATCATTGTTATATATTTACATTTCAAGAGCAATAGTTTACGTCCCATATGAGCAATTTACGTCCGACACCGAGCTAAAAATATTTTTAAAATAATTTCATTCTTTCTAATATCATTTGAAAACTGAAATATGCTTCAATCATAAGTATACTTTAGAATTAAGCTGTTTTTAAAATTAAAATGAAAGCCAATTTACAGCCTTTTAATAGTTTTTAAATGAACCATCAATTTTACTATTTGTGTGTTTATGTCCGACAACCAAGTCTTTAAATTTTTTTTAATTTATACTTTAGGGATCTATTTTGAAAAACTAGCATTATTTTTTATTCAGGGGGATGTAGTAGTATCTTGTAAATAAATTTAATCATTTTGGAACAATTTATATTCGATAAATGAAATTAAAACTGAAGAATTTTTCTTCATTTTTTACGTCGAACACAATGGAATTGCCCTTTTACCAACTCCATAAAACATTAAAAGGCCTATTAAAATGCTAGATAACATAATGAATGAATAGGGTCATTAACAAACATAAAATAGACTATTCAATAAAATAAAAAAAAAGAGGAGCAAATATGGCGAGATGTAAATGTTATCATTCTATTTTTGCCGTTATGATATGAACGACTCATGATTGTTCTCATGATATGTAAGATTGCATACCACACAAATGAATGCGCCAAAGGTACTAAAAAAAGTGGGTATGTAACACCAAGGTAGAAAATAAACAAGGGAAACTCCCGTAATAACAGAGAATCCCTTCCAGGCCTCCCCCAAGAAATATTTTTGAAAAAATTGAGTTTCTCGAGCAAGTAGCGAATGACAGTGGGTCCTTTCGGACCAAATATGGAGGAAAAATAAATTAAAAAATGATGAAGAGTTAAAAATCCCGTAACACTTATCGACGAAGCTCCATGTCCTTAAAGGGCAACATTATAAAAATAAACCTGTGTCCTAACTAGGGATTAAGATTGCTCCAAGAGAATAATGATGATGAGACGATGAACAACCATTTACAACATTAAACAGAACTAAATGTTTGTAAGAGACACAGAAAACTATCCTAAACTTTTTTCTGCAAACAAGGAACAAAACATACATTACCATTCAGAGCGAACCCGAGGGCCTTTTGGTATGAAATGAAATTCCGGACCGACTTTGGACCACCGCTGAGAAATATGACTTAATGAGACGTTTAATTAATGAGAAACAGCCGACTGAGAGCGATTAATAAACTCAGCTGTTCCACCATAACATTTGGTTATTGAGAGAACGAAACCATGGCAATGTAGAAGTAGTTGTAGTCTCTTTGACTCATCTGCACGGATTCCAGAAAAAAAAAAACTGTTTAGTAAAAAAAATACGAGGTGATTTATTTTTTTCCTTAATGTGAATGGTTTTTTTTTAATTAAAAAAAGACTACTTGCATATCTTGTACAGTTTTCAATTTCGATTCAGAGTGACAACTGACTACAACTGTATTGATGTCGAGGACTGCATACTAAGTGCCTTGCCTCCATTATTTTTTTATACCGATAGATGGCAGCACCATCACTGGACCGAACAGTTAATGAGAATTTAGAACTAGACCAGGAGCTAATAGCTACCTGGTGCTAGCACCCCCAGAGGTATCGTTTCACTTGGAGGACATTGAGACCATCCTGTACACAAAAGGAGTCGCGAGGAGGAGCGGCTTTCCATGGTTGCGTTCGACGAGCACGACCGGTTAGTTAATCACGTGACAGTTAATGATCACATGCTCCAATCAACAGCTTAAAATGGTAACCGGTGATGATAGAACGCTGCGGTTTGTAACCGGTAACTTAGGTTGCGTTCGACGAACCTCACCGGTCTACCGGTAAGTAATCGGTTACAAACCGCAGCGTTCTATCATCTATCGGTTATCTCACGGGTTACCATTTTCAGTTGTTGATTGGAGCACGTGATCATTAGCTGTCAGGTGATTAACTAACCGGTCGAGCTCGTCGAACGCAACCTTTGACGAACCTCATCGGTCGGCCGGCAAGTAACCAGTTACTAACCGCGGCGTTCTGTGATCCACCGGTTACCATTCTAAGCAATTGATTGGTTGATTAGAGCACGTGATCATTAGCTGTCACGTGATTAACTAACCGGCCGCTACCAATCGTGCTCGTCGAATGCACTCATGGATTCTAGGAAAAAAACGAAAAAACTGTTTAATAAAAAAATAAGAGGTGATTTATTTTTTTTCTTCATGTGAATAATTATTTTATTAAAGAAACTACTTGCATATCCTGTACAGTTTGCTACAAGTACTTTTGAAGATGATCACAAATGGCGATTCCAGCGGTCCAAGACGCCCTCTTCTGGCGTCACGATTAACCAAAATAGCCCTTTAACCGCTGTTCCTCTGAATAGCAATCGCATGTTAATCGAAGTCATTTGTTTTCGTATTTCTTAATCTCAAAAAAAGATTTTGGCGAAATTAACGAATTGTTTGTGTCTTAGATGGAATAAAGTTTCAATTAAAATAGCTCGGTTGTGGATTTTACGCTTGGTGATTTGTCCAGAGCCGTCTGTATAATGTGCTTGTTTACATTTGCACAGTGTTAAGTGATGGACATTTACTTCGCTAGTTATGCCTTATTTATGTGAAATGTCATCTTTGTTTCGTTCGCTATTATTGTGAAACATATTCGTGAATATAATGTTTAGTTTTGCTAATCGATATGTTGTGAAATAGCTTTTGTTACCTTTTTGTGATGTTGTTACTGAATCGTGCTTATCTTGAGTTTAATATGCTTTGGAGTGAAGATGATGCATTTTGAGCTTGAGAATTTTATTCAAGTGATTTGTTCCTGTCAACTCTATATGAATGATATGGATTTATACTTCGTTTTAACTAGTTGGATCGTTGCACAGTCAGAAGTGTTTTATAAATTTGTTCTGCCTTGCAAACGATCTTACTGGCATGTTGACATTTTAAATGCTGAATTTCCATGAGAGCATGGAGCTACAAGTACTGAAAATTCGTATACATAACTTCAAAACAGTTTCAGAAGAAAAATATTTCAATGAATGTTTCAGCAGAAAAGTATTACCTTTCGAAAGGTAAACACATCTGATAAAGGCTTGTGTTGTAAATTAAATCTGATTAAAGTGCTTCGCTGCAAATATTGATGTTGTCAAGGCCTATTCAAGAATAAAGCTCCTTAAGAATTTGCCACAAGAAAATTTTAATTAGTGTGTGACATAAACCCAAAATTACCTTGTTCTGAAATCTGTAAAAAATGAGTAAAATATTAAAAATTCTGAAGTTATAAATAGACTCCTCAGCCCCATCTTTTGATGAATATCCATCTTTTTTTGTTGTTTTCCTCTACCTTGATCTTTTAATTTTAATACTCTAAACTTGACGAATTTTGGTCAGAATTAAAGTGTTTGGCCCTGTTTCTCGACAACCTCTCTATACTGAAATTTAAATTTTCTTGGCATTTACAGCATTAATTCAGTGTTGTCCATTTTACAAATACCTCTATCTCAAATTTAGTTTGCTGTTTTTTGAATTCAATCCCCAGCAATCTTTATCAACGGTAAAACTTAGTGACAGAAAACATTTCCACCTGGTATTAGCAATCATATAATTCTCCAAGTTTTGTGAAACATGTAGCTCAAGGAAAACTATATGTACAAAGATCGTGTTTTCCATCAATTTCATCCACTCGGAGACTGGGGGAAAGAGGGCATTTTTGAGGAGTGAAAATGAATCTAGAGTCTTACTTTCGAGTCCACCGGTAACAGTTTTTTTTTTTTTTGTTCTATTCCTTCAAATTTTTAAATTGCTTTGATTATTGAAAAAGTAAAAAATATCGACATTTTTGAATGAAAATCATTGAAAGATAATTTTTATCCTTGAATGATGCATGAACTTGCTGTCGATACTATCTCTTAAATTTAAAACGTGTAATCAAAGCATCATACTATAGAATGTTGAACGATATCAATAAAAAAGAATGTCAACCCTTCGACTTGCTTATTTTCATAACTTTTATCAAAACTCTCTCAAATTTTCTTCTGTCCCGTGGAATCTCAATATGTAATGGTTGTTAATTATAATAAATTTAGCATTTTTTGTTGAAAATGCTAAATGTTGTAAATGTTTAAGAGTTATTTTTAAAATGTTCAACTCGATCTCCCTACCTTAATTATTAAATGCTGTTAAAAGTAATGTTTTTGGATGCAGCACAAATTCATTAGGTTTTTATTTATTGCTTGTAAAAATCAATCATTTTTTCATTCGGACACTTTATTGCCAGGCACAATATGCTGTCCAGCAAACAGTACCAGGCTTTAAGAAACACTCATCCAGTGACAGTAAAAAGCATACCATTACACGATTAAAGATTTACTTTAAAGTGCACGTCGGAAATGCATAGCATTAGTCGGTTATTAAATTTACATTGATTCCATAACTCGGCATACATTATATCCTTTAAAATTACGATAGTTGTTGCAAATACTAAGGCATTTTCCTTATCTTGGCTCTCAACATAAACGCTGGATTGGATTCATGGCGATAGCAATTGAAGAAAAATAGTAAAAACTTCATTCTTATATTAAATAGAAAAAATTTTGTTCCATGAAGTATCTAATCAATTACTCGACAAAATGATTCAGTTAAAAGCAGCTGTTAATATCTAGTAATCATATTGCTGTTGGAAGAGATGAATTGAATACCGAATATTCGATAAAAATTTGAACAGAATGTCTAATGTCGAGTTATTTTTTTAAAATCTGTATGTTATTTTTTTTAAATACCAATTTAAAATAGTTTATCTATTTTGTGTCTAATGTGAAATTTCAATCTAGTTCCATTTAAAATCCTAATAGCATAATCATTAATAAAAAATAAATAAAGAAAATAATTCCAAAAGCAAATTAATATAACTCCTGATTAAGGAACTAAGTTAGGTTCATCAAAATTCTGCTAAGAAAGTATTTTCATTCCAGTACATGGATTCATCTGATAATCATGATCTAACTAGGTCAGTGGTCGGAAGTAGCGGTGCTACTCTGTTATAGTTACAGTCGGACACCGATTTAACGAAATCATCGGGACTGAAACTTTTATACGTTAAATTGGGGTTATTCGTAATATCTGGGTGATAAAAAAATTTAAAAAATAACACACTCAATCTGTCACAAAGTTACTAGAGCCAAACTCAATTTTCTTTTGAAATTGAAAAAAAAAATCAATTCATCAAAATTTAAATTTTTAAATCTATTTTGATTCAAATACTAGTGGTACCGCACTACTGAAGTCTGAAGCTACCGACTACTACTATATATTTTATAACTAGTGGTACCGCAGGCTTTGCCCGTAATAGAAAAATTAAAAGGTCTTTTGGTTCGCCAGTGTATTTGCAATGTTATCAATGTGTGGTGAATTTTCTCGCCAGTTGGCTTGTGCCCATGTTACGGTTCTACGTTATGATAACTTCGTAATTTACTCATCCATCTTATGATAGTTGTGTTCATAAAATTGGAATAGAAAAAGAACCACATCGAATTTACGAAAAATCGCTTCGAGGTGCACAAACCCATACTACAACCTAACTTTATGCCGAATTTCATGAAAATCGGCCGAACGGTCTAGGCGCTATGCGCGTTACAGACATCGAATTTACGAAAAATCGCTTCGAGGTGCACAAACCCATACTACAACCTAACTTTATGCCGAATTTCATGAAAATCGGCCGAACGGTCTAGGCGCTATGCGCGTTACAGAGATCCAGACAGAGAGATTTTCAGATTTATTATTAGTAAAGAAGACAGGCAGCGGCTCTTCCTACCCGCCTACTTCCTCTAGATATGTCTGTGGGCATTAACTGAAACATAAAACGAGAAATATGAATACAGTCAACTCTAGACAACTTGAAGTTCTAGCAACCAGCTAAAACCTTTGAGTTATGGGAAGTTCCCATAGCCTTGTCAAGGGTTTGAGACATTGTAAACTTCAAGATGAAGGAATATTAGACTAATGAGGTTTCAAGTTATCTCAAGTTAACTGTCTCCCTGACTCCCCCCCCCCCAGTTTTAGCTTCGATATTTTAATATTTCTTCTTGGAAAAAATAAAACTGGTTTTTTCCAACCGTAGTTCAAACTGAAATAAAAGTTAGTGAATGTATGAGAAATACTTTATTTGAGTTACATTTTATGTACACTTAAAAAGTGACAGCACAACATTTAAACACAATAAAATTGTAGCAGATATATCAATATGTAGATCAACTCACTATCAGTGCCACTCGGTAAACTACAAAAATAGATTACCTCTATTAAGAACGAGGCTTGCAAACTTGTTAAACGGTGATTCTTCTAGAAGAAAGCTTGTTTTGACAATGATTGATTTGATTAGCCAGGATTAATTTCATTTTTAATCACTTTTTAAGTAGATTTGCCCACAGAAAAATTCCAACAATTGTGACATGGACTGTACTAAGAAATATATTTTCACAGGTTTCAAAAAATGGGATGTTTTGTTTCCAGTTTTCAGGTTCTTCCAGCCAATCAATCCTAAATCAAATTCTCTCTGAAGCAATAGCAAAGAACATTTTCTAATTTCTACTCCAATTTTATCCATAGCACTGTGATGCCGAAATAATTGATTAGCAAGTTACCAATATGACAGATAATTTTGTTTATTAAATCTGCCAATATTGATAAACCAGCTAGTTTTGAAAGGAACAAGTGTGATACTTGAATTAAATCTTCTGCAAAAATGACAAGAACAGGGTCAACGAAATGCTTTCTGTCCACATAGTTCTGCATTTGCTTGCCAATGCACCAGGGTCCTTTAACTTGAATACAATAACTATAAACTTTCTTGTTGTTACATCACTCTCCGAGGGTCCCTTCTTTCTATCACTGAAGTGATTTCCCGATGTATGGGGCCCACGGATCTTGTTGTTACAGTGGCCGCAGCTTATATGAATCAACTTTCTTCTAAACAGCTTCAATAAAGCTGAATTTTGTTATTTTTGACGATTTGATATTATCAATGCAGTTTATTCAATTAACCGGTATACACTGTATTAGCCTTACTTTAGTCATCTTTTGAATCACAGAAAAAAACCACAACATGAAAATTTTACTATGATTAAAATATAAAGTATGTAATAATAAATATACTCTTTTGAGCTCATTTGCAACTTATAGATATCAAAAGTCTCCAACTAAGAGTACTTTTAAACCCTACAAATCTATGTACACTGAAATCTCCCTACCACAAACTTCAAGGAGCCTCACATTTTGTACATTGCACCGGGAATTTTGTTGCAATGGAATTTAAGCAATGCATTGAAACTCAGACCAGGAATCAAATTTTTTTTTTACGTTTAAACGAATATTTCATTGAAAGTTCGTCACAACGGGATTTCATTTCCTGTATTCTTTTCGATCAAACCACTTGAGACTTTTGTAAAAAGTTTTCAATACATCACAAACTGAATACAAGGATGTAGCAAAGGAGTAGAGGACATACCCCTCCCCAAAACTCAAAAATTCCCCCTTTTTTTGACTAAAAACAAACCATCTATCTTCCCGTGTTTGTTTATCCAACTAAACATGCATATATATGTATGGAAGTTTTTTAGAATTCAATTTTTATATCTCAAGACCATTTTTAAAACATTAATATTTCTCATAAGATATTTGGACATTGGATAATTTTTAACGTTCGATATATAAGGGGAGACAAAATTTATCTATCATGTGTAGTATTTTCAAAGTTTTTGTTTTTACCTATGCATTATCAAATGCAAAAATTAGTCTGAGACTGTTAGATGTTTGCACTTTAGTTTTACATTACAAATACCACTCATTGAGTATAAACAAAGCCACTATCGCAATGTGTACTTCTGTTAAAATTTTTAAAGAAAGTGCATGGAAATGAAGAGAAATTAACTTGAAATAAGTAAAAATGAGCAGTGAACAAAAGCGTATTGCAGTATCATTTGATTTTCAAAACATTCCGCTGTAACGAATCTCTTCTGCCAGAAAATGTTTAAAATAATAAAAGCACAGGGGGTACTGTTAGAATTATTTATGTAAATTAGATCTGCACACGTGAACTAGTTATATACTGTAACCGCACCTAATGCGAATCTTGATCATTCATTGAATTTCTGAAATTTGCCAGTTATATAGATAAGTTGTAGTAGTGCATGAAGCTACGATAAATGTTGTGTCAACTAATAAAGAATTAACTTGAATGCATTTGTGAATTACTCAATAGTTATCATGAAACTTGACTACTTGAAGTTAAATTATAATATTTTGGCGCCCAACTAGTGCGGCACGACTGCGAATGGAATAAATGCAGTTCAGAACAGTAGAAGTTGTAATTCGGAAGCAGGCGTATTGTTGAAAAACGCTGTCTTGAAGTATCGAATGAAGATTGAAATATCGCATTAAGTTGAATTTGACAACGGAATGAATAGATTTGTACATCATGGCAGTTTTCGTCCGTTTCGATAAAATTACACCTACAGAATTTTCTATCGTCTGGATAGTACTGGTGTGTGCGAGTTTTTCATAAAGGTAAGCGATTAAAAATGTCAGTAGAAGGTAATATAGTAAAGACAGCTGCTGAACTTAATAAATTTAAAGCGGCTAGAAAAACAATTCGGATTGCAGTAACTAAACTTGTAAATTGTATAGAATCAGGTCTGCAAAGTGAAACTTTTGATAGAAATGCAATTGAGGAAAATTTATATTTGCTTAATGCTAAAGAATCAGAGTTAAAAATTCTTAATGAGCAGATATTTAATTGTTTTGTCGGGGAAGAAGCTGAAATAGAAAAGGAATATAGTTCCGTGTTAGAGTATGAGGAAAAAATTAGTTTATGTCAATTTAGAACTAAAAAGAAATTTGATTCTATTTCAAATGCTGTACAAAATCAATCCACTGGTGACCACATTGTTTCATGCAAAAATGAGGTAAAAAATAACATTCGTTTGCCTAAGATTTCAATTTCTAAATATTACGGAGATCCAAGCCATTTTTTGGAATTTTTTAATTCGTTTGAAAATGCTATCGGGAATAATTCTGAATTATCAAAGATTGAAAAATTTACTTATTTGAAATCGTTATTAGGAGGAGCTGCGTTAAATGCAGTATCTGGGTTCTCACTTTCAGATGAGAATTATGACGCTTGTATAGGTTTGATTAAAGAAAGGTTTGGACGCGTAGATTTAGTTATTTCTTCCCACATGAATAATCTTCTTAATTTGGATCCTGTAAAGCATTCGTCTAATGTAAAAGCTTTAAGAACACTTTACGATTCTTGTGAAATAAACATAAGAAGTCTGAACTCATTGGGGATTGTTTCAGAATCGTATGGGAGTCTATTAGGACCAATTATTTTAAAATTGTTGCCTGATGATATGAATTTAGAATTTAATAGAAAACGTAATTCGAAAAAACAGTATAACGTCACGGAGCTTTTGGATTTCATTAGATTAGAGGTAGAAAGTTTGGAAGCCTCGAATGTAATTATTAATTCAAAGAAAAGGAAATCAAATAGTGAGTTTGCGCAGAATAAAAATAATTACTCTAGAAGTGTTCCTACAACTTCGGCGCTAACCACAATGACTAATTCATACTGCTATTATTGTAATGAAAATACTCATGATGTTAGAAAATGTGAGAAAACAAATGAACAAAAAAGGATGATTCTAAAGAATCAAGGGCGTTGTTATAAATGTTTTAGAAAAGGGCACGTTTCGTTTAAATGTAGGGTAAAAATTCCACCTTGCGAAGTTTGTAACAGTGTAAATCACAATAAATTGTTCTGTAGGAAAATTGTTTCAGATTCTGAAGATAAAGAAAATGCGATTGCATCTTTGTCGCTGAATTCAAAGACAATTTCTGAAACTGCTGATAAAGGTATATATCTGCAAACTTGTACTGTTCATGTTTCAGATAAAAATAGCTTGTTAAGTCGAATCACGCGCATTTTGCTTGATTCAGGATCACAAAAAACGTTCATTAAATCAGAATTAGCAAAGGAATTAAAATTAAAATGTATAAGAAGGGAAAAACTGTACATATATTCTTTTGGATACATTAAGGGTAAATTGAAAGAATATGATGTTGTCGAAGTTAAACTAAAAAGTATGCATGAACCTAATAGTTGTATAACAATTGAAGCCCTTGTAACAGATACAATTTCTGGAGCGATTATAAAAGTACCCCCAAGAAGTATTTTAGAAATGTTGAAAACGGAAAATTTAAAATTAGCCGATAATGGCGAATCCTCTGAAATAGAATTATTGCTGGGTTCTGATTCATGTTGGGAAGTACAAACAGGGCAAAAGAAACGAATTAGTAAAAGGTTATTTGCAGTTTCTTCATTGTTTGGGTGGTCGTTAGTTGGAGCTTTCGGGGAAAATCAATCTAGTGCTTCTATGTTTACAATTGGTGCTACGCAATGTGAAAGCGAGAATCATAGCTCAATTAATGATAGTTTGAGAAAATTTTGGGCTTTAGATCATATGGGTTTGGAGGAAAAAGATGATAAAAACGATGAATTGGTCATAAAAAAGTTTGAAAGTGAATTGAATTTCAAAAATGGGAGATATGAAGCTGGTTTGTTATGGAAGTCAAATCATGAACATTTGGCTAGTAACTTTGAAAATGCTAAACTGCGTCTTATGCATTTATCTAACAAATTAATTAATGATGAGTGGCTTAGGGAAAATTATGATAGTATCATAAATGATCAGTTAAGGAACAAAATAATTGAAGAATGTGGCGTTGAAAGTCACGATGGTAATACAATGTACTACATGCCGCATTCTCCGGTCGTAAGAAAAAATGCGTCAAAAACTAAAGTCCGTATAGTGTATGATGCGTCATCAAAAGTTAATGATGAGGTATCTTTAAACCAATGTTTGATACCTGGCCCAAATTTAAACCCTTCAATTTTAGATTTGATATTGTGTTTCAGGCAGTTTAAATATGCGTTTTCGGCAGATATCGAAAAAGCCTTTCATCAAATTGGGATTGTAGAAACTGATAGGGACGCATTGCGATTTTTGTATTTTGACAATGAATTAAATATAATACATTATCGTATGACTCGTGCTCCGTTTGGAGTTGCTTGTAGCAGTTTTATTCTCGCATGTACTATAAAACATCACATAAAGAAATTGTCAGTGGAAAATCCAGAGATTTTTAAGATGTTAAATAATTTTATTTATGTAGATGACATTTTTTACGGTTCAGATTCCGTAGAACATGCCTTCAAGTTAAGCACTGAAGCTTATAACGTACTTAAAGAAGCGGGAATGAATTTGCGTCAATTTAGTACAAATTCAGAAGAGCTTGAAAAAATCTGGGATAAGAATGGAATTGTTGAGGTACAAAAAGAGCACAATGATACTTTAAAGGTACTAGGACTTAACTGGTGTAATAGTAAAGATGTATTGTTTTTAAATATAGATAAGTTGTCTGAAACACTAAATAAATGTAGAATAATCACAAAAAGAAACATATTAAAAGTAACCGCTACTATTTTTGATCCGGTAGGATTTATTTCACCTTTTGTATTGAGAGCGAAATTAATAATGCAAAATCTTTGGCAGTTGGGTTTAGAACTTGAGGATGAAGTTCCAATTGAATGCAAACAAATGTGGTCCGAGTGGTGCGATGAAATAGAAACTCTAAAGAAATTCGAAATTTGCCGCGAATATTTTCCTTGCGAACTAAATCGTAATAAGGATAAAGAATTGCATATATTTGGTGATGCATCAATAAAAGCTTACGGTTCAGTAGCGTATTTACGATCGGTTGAGGACTGTACTGTAGCATTTGTTATGGCAAAATCTAAAATTGCGCCGATTAAACAAAAACTCACACTACCAAGACTAGAATTGTTAGCTGCATTAACGACATCAAAACTCGCAAAGTATCTAAAAGATTTGTTTTCCATTCAAGAAGAAAACATTTACTTGTGGACTGATAGTCAGATCGTAATACATTGGATTCGAAGTGCCCCTGAGCGATGGAAATTATTTGTCAAGAATAGAGTATCTGAAATACAATCTTTAACAAAATTTAATGCATGGGGACATTGCAGTGGATCCGACAATCCGAGTGATATATTGTCACGTGGGTGTTCTGCTGAACATTTATTGTCATCAAAATTATGGAAATCCGGACCAGATTGGTTGTCCGAATCAAAAAACAATTGGCCCAAGAAAATGCCATTGACATCTGGGTTTTCTGATGTGGAGCTAGAAAAGAAGAAATGTGTTGCTGAAAATACAGTTCTACCTTCTGTTGCGGTGAATTCTGACAGTCTTCTGAATCTTGAAAAGTATAGTAAACTAAGTCGAGCTGTTAGGGTGACCGCATGGATACAAAGATTTATTTATAATGTAAGGTGTAAAGCTGACAAGAAAAAAGGTCCCTTAAGAGCTGAAGAACTTTTCGCTGCAGAGTTAAGTTTGATAAAGGAAATTCAACATGAGCATTTTAGTGACGAAATTACTTGTTTAAAACAAGAACATCAAATTAGTAGAAATTCTAAAATTCGTGAATTGAATCCATTCCTCAGTGAAGACGGGATATTGTTAGTAGGAGGCCGACTACAAAAATCGACTTTGAGTTTTTACGAAAAACATCCAATTATTATTCCATCAAAAACTCATTTTACTGAAATCTTGGTGCGAGATGCACATGAAAAAGTTTTCCATTCGGGAATGGCAGGTACTCTTGGGTACCTTCGGGAAAAATATTGGATAGTTAGAGGACGGCAGAATGTGAAACGTATTATAAGAAAATGTATCATCTGCCAGCGGTTTAATTCCAGACCAATGCAGCAAGACATAGCCCCTTTGCCATCTGCCAGAATCGAAAAATCAAATCCGTTCGATGTAATCGGCGTGGACTATGCTGGACCTCTGTTTGTTAAAAACGAAGATACGAAGTATTATATTCTTCTGATTACCTGTGCGGTGACTAGAGGTATTCATCTGGAATTAACTAAAAACTTGACTACGGAATCTTTCTTGCAAGCTTTCCGTAGATTCGTGTCAAGAAAAGGATTATGCTCTGTTATCTATTCTGATAATGCAAGAACATTCAAGACAGCTGATGCAGAACTTAAAAAGATGTGGCAAGTATTAAGTCATCCTGACGTAAAGAACTTTTATGCCGCAAAAGGTATACAGTGGAGATACATCGTAGAAAAAGGAGCATGGTGGGGTGGCTTCTATGAGAGACTTGTACGATCAGTCAAGACTATGCTAAGAAAAACACTTGGTCGCGCCTCACTGCATGCCGACGAGTTGGAAACTGTTTTGATTGAAATAGAATCGGTGATAAACCACAGACCTCTGACGTACATTGAGGATGATCAACATGAATACCAGGTATTATCACCTGCTCATTTTCTTTTAGGAAATAAGCCATTAAATTTGCCTCCAGTGAAATATACAGACTTTGTGCCTACTAGTAATAGAAAATTATGTGTAAAATGTATCAATATCGTGAAAGACTTTTAAATAGATTTTGGAAGTTGTTCTACAAAGACTATTTGTTGCAATTAAAATCGGTAAACGGTGGGAAAAACCACAAAACTAAAACAGAACTAAACGTGAATGATATTGTTGTAATAAGAGAAGAACTTTTACCGCGTAACATGTGGAGATTAGGAAAGGTTGTTAAGACTTTTACTGGAAGAGATGGATTAATTCGCAGTTGCGAAATTAAAACGGAAAGAGGCATATTAAAAAGGCCAGTTCAGTTGCTGGTTAAGTTAGAATGTGAATGAGTTGTTACATATATTTAAAATTGTAAATTATTGTGAACATTTGTTTTTAATTGTTGTATAAAGTTAAAAGTTTACTAATATTTGATATTCTTACTAACAAGTTTATGCTATAAAAAAAATGTGTACTAATATTGTTGTTTAAACTAAATTTTGAACTTTTTTCAATTTCGTTAATTTGAATTGTTTGATAAATTCTGATAAAATTTGAAAAATTATAAATGTAAAAAATTTCTTCATTTAAAGTTATTTTTTGAAGGTATTTTGAGATATTTCTGAGAATTTTGGTAAGTAATTCTTAAAAAAAAAAAAAAAAAAAAAAAACAATTGAAATTGTTTAAAAATAATATTTGAATTTGATTTGAGCATCTTGAAGCTCTAATATGAAAGTTATTGGGTTCTTGGTGTTCTGAACATTCTGTTCAGCCGGGCCCAGTGTGTTAGAATTATTTATGTAAATTAGATCTGCACACGTGAACTAGTTATATACTGTAACCGCACCTAATGCGAATCTTGATCATTCATTGAATTTCTGAAATTTGCCAGTTATATAGATAAGTTGTAGTAGTGCATGAAGCTACGATAAATGTTGTGTCAACTAATAAAGAATTAACTTGAATGCATTTGTGAATTACTCAATAGTTATCATGAAACTTGACTACTTGAAGTTAAATTATAACAGGTACAATTATCTTTTTGCAATTAAGAGATAAAAAACACTCGAAACATGCAATGCGGAGTCAAACGCTATATCAGTAACATTATAAATTCACACCGATAACGTAAACATAACAAGGAAGCTATGTTAGTACTACTTGACATTAATGACAGTTGTACAGATATTATACTACAACACTGGACGAAACTAAACATAATACCCCCCTAACACTGAAATATATAAAAATACTGCACAAATAAGAGATTATTATGTAAAAAGAAATGCGAAATAGGCTAGAGCTCGCAACAAATCGGAAAATCAACAAAGCTTGCTATGTAAAATGCGATTACGGCCACGGTTAGTTACAGGTTTCGGTCCGACATTGATCATCCGGGCAACGCCCACTTTTTCTCATTGGAATCGCCAAAAGTAGCCGCGAGGAGGAGCGGCTTTCCATGCCATTCAGGCTATTTTTCTAAGTTCTGATGTGGCAACGCTCTTGGAAACAACAACAACCATGGCAACAAGCACGCTGATGAAGAGACAGTCGAAGAAATAATCGCCTGGAGATCGCGTGTCCCGCATCGAGACTTCCGTCACAGTGAGTATCCGATCTCCATTTCTTTCTAAAATCTTGATTTGATGTTGATGTCGACCTCGTGGGGATCCCTTCGATGTCTGATATCTGTGTTTCTCTCACGCGATTGCTCACGTTTTCGCGTACCCTCCATTCCTCACCGATCGCTCTTTGCCTCTTTCAATCCGTAGATTTTTCTGATTTGAAATGAACGTAATGAGTATGCTGATAAAACAGTTTCAAAGAAACTGTTCCAACTTGGTCGATGTTATTTGTCTCACAATTACTCTCACAATATTAACTCTCACAAAACGCAATCTGGATATTTCGCTTCGGGCCCGCCATTTGTGCGATCAAGGGGAAACCGAGTTCCATTGTACCCCCTCCCCCCCCGGAAGTTGGAAACATGATGTTTTAGTGCATTTTTCTATTAATTTTGTTGTTGTTTTTTCCTATAAAAGGTATTGAATACAAAATTTTTAGCCCATCTCCTTGGAAGCTTTTGAAATGAGGGGGCCCGATCTTTACCCCCCCCCACCCAGAGTTTGGAAGCGTGATGTTTCAGTGCATTTTTCTCTTTATTTTGTTGTTTTTTTCCTATAAAAGGTTTTGAATACAAACTTTTTGCCCATCCCCTTGGAAGCTTTTGAAATGAGGGGCCCGATCTTTACGTTGCTATTACTACGTTTTATATTCAAAACAGAAAAGAAAATGTCTTTCAGAGCGTAGGACCCATCCTTGATGTTGGGCTGTTTTAAAGATTCCATACGTTAAAAAGGATTTCACATTGTTAATTTACATGGTATGCAGATGAAAAGACGATTTTTTGAAGTTTCTCTTGTTGATGCCATTTTTAATTTGAAATACTTTACTGCTTGTTACTGGTGTACACTTTCGGGAGTAAGCAGTTGCCTGGTGTAGAGATTGGGAAACGACTTGAAAAAAATTCAAAATTTTAGGGAAATGAAGTTTTTTTTTCCTTGGAAAAAATTCTTTCCACTCTGGGAAAAACTAAGAATTTCAAATTTTCTAAAATAGAAAATGTGTTCAAAAAGTTTACAATAGTTACATTCCAATGCTTTATTTGTTAAACATTTTTTTACCAGTAAAGTAAGAAAAAACAACTGCTTTTTTTTGACATTGTTTTTTCTTATTTTACTGTTCAGCACAAAGGTATTTACAGTCAACCCTCCATATATCGAAGTTCCACATATCGAAATTTTCTGTATATCGAAATCCCAGCAAATTTTAATGTTCATTAGGTACATAGAGAAATAGTTTCTATATATCGAAAAAATCTCTATATATCGAATTTTTTTTTTTTTCAGACATTTGTACATTTTTTTTCCACTTTAGACATTTTTTTTTTCATGAGATAAGCAGTCTATGTTTGTCTCATGAAAAATAAAGGTTAGAGGAGAAAATTATGTTCACTAAAGGTTGCTACGAAACTCTTAAGGAATCTGGGGTTCAGGGGTGTGTAGATAGATCGTTGTTCCGTTCTGGAGTTCTTAACTTCCCTCACGTTTATTTTAAATCTTAGTTGCAACCAGTAACACTGTAAAATCCGTTTCAAGTTCTCCCTTTTGTCTGCTGATTATCCTTCCTAGTCTTTTTAGCTGCAGTAAAAATCATTCAAGTTAGGTAGATTGATTTTTTACTTTTCTTTCGATTACATTGTCAAAATGAAAATCCCCTCATGTTGTGGATCGAGTTGAATTGCCGAAGAATGAAGGTGCAAAAATGTAATTTCTGTTATTTTTTTAATTATTAACTTTCATTTAATCCGATGCTCGTATCAATTAGAAATTGGGTTTCCTACATGAAAATTAGCTTTAATTTTAATGTTTTAGGATACTTAGGATGATAAAATAAGATCGTTTCCATATATTGAAATTTCTATATATCGAATTTTTTTCTGACGATTTGCTATTTTGATATAGGGAGGTCCGACAGTATTTATCTTTCTTATTTTTGTATCAGTTCAGCTTCTCACATAAAAAATGCTTAATTTTAGTAATGCAAGCTGTAGGATGATTTGATTCACCTATTGCCGAAGTGCTGCTTTCTCAAACTGATACAGTGAAACCTGCTATTGTCTATAACAATGAACCTCTCTACAAACGATACTTTCCTTGGTCCCAGCAAAATGTCAGCACAAATAATCAAACTGTCTATAATGATAGCCTGTCTGTAAAAATATTTTTTAGGTCACAACAGTATTGTTGTAGACAGGTTTTACTGTATGTAACATAATCTGAACAGAATTAGTATATCAATATTATTATACTTATGTGCTTTAATATTTCTCCATTTAATGGGTGTATATACATGTATACAAACATAAAAAAAAAATAAGGGTGCCTTGGATCGAGGCAGGGTTTTAGCTCAGCCAGGGCTCAGTGCCAAACGTCGGAGAAGCACGGTTAATAAGGGACATTTCTTGTGATTTTATGAACAGAGATGCAATGGAACTATTTGTAATGTACACTTATTTTATGACAAAACAAACAGAGGAATCACTCCTGGCTATAAATGCAACATTTGGAGGCTTCAGAAAAAAGTTTTTTCAACTATCAAATAGTATATAATGCAATGCATGTTATTTTTTATTTTTTACAGAAATGCATGCAAATGTTTTAAAACAAGCTAAAAAAAAAACACATAGCTTTCTTTGTTAAGTGCCAACAATTATCCTAGTCATATAAGTTTTTCAACCGTTTATATTCAGTATAATGTGATTTTTACTTCCTTTTATGAAGTAAAGGAAGTATTGTATTTACGAAAAGATTTTGACCCAAAAATCGGCCTTCATTTCCATTTTGCTCACCCCCAAATGAATGTTGAGTTTTTTTTTCAACCTGACCACACATAGATATATGTTTAAGAACGTATAGGCACCCAAAATATCCATTTTGACGATCCCCGAAGTAATTACAATGAATTTTCTCATGACGTCCGTATGTATGTGTGTATGTATCTCGCATAACTCAAAAAGGTTATGTCCTAGAAAGTTGGTACTAGATTCCGAGTGGGATCTAGTTGTGCACCTCCCCTTTTGTTGCAGTTGCATATTCTTGAGGAGGTCTTTTACATCTTTTGGGGGGAAAATCGTTGTTAATATCAATTGCAAACTCAAGTGGTATTATAATTTGGCAACACTAGGCAACATATCGCCTAACTTTTGGTTGCCACCTTGGCAACAAAAAATTTGGTGTTTTTTTTTTTTTTAATTTGATTTCATTTTGGCCACTATTGGCGATATTTAAAGATTTAAACCATTAATTAACATTAAATGTCCAATATTGGGAAAATACTGTACTGTACTGTATAAAACGTTTTTTTGCTTCAGTTTGCAACAAACTTGAGGCAAAACATTTA